>NC_069504.1:427652937-427952937 GCF_027579735.1 Bombina bombina | reverse complement strand
AGACAGGCTGAAACCAATTTTAAACGTCTCTTGTCATGGACACTGAATGTATCTGGAAACCTAAAAAGGTGGCATTTGTCCGAGGAATCAAATAACTTTTTGGTAAATTGATCCTCCAACCATGTTTTCGAAGAAACAACACTAGTTGATTTGTGTGAGATTCTGCAGAACGTAAAGACTGAGCTAGTACCAAGATATCGTCCAAATAAGGAAACACCGCAATACCCTGTTCTCTGATTACAGAGAGTAGGGCACCGAGAACCTTTGAAAAGATTCTTGGAGCTGTCGCTAGGACAAACGGAAGAGTGACAAATTGGTAATGCTTGTCTAGAAAATAGAATCTCAGAAACTGAAAATGATCTGGATGAATCGAAATATGAAGATAAGCATCCTGTAAGTCTATTGTGGACATATAATGCCCTTGCTGAGCAAAAGACAGAATAGTCCTTAGTCCCCATTTTGAAAGTTGGCACTCTTACATAAAGAATCAAAATTTTCAGATCCAGAACTGGCTTGAATGAATTTTCTTTCTTTGGGACAATGAAAAGATTTGAATAAAAACCCAGACCTTGTTCCTGAAACGGAACTAGCATGATTACCCCTGAAAGCTCCAGGTCTGAAACACACTTCAGAAAAGCCTGAGCCTTTACTGGATTTGCTGGGATGCGTGAGAGAAATCTTCTCACAGGAGGTCTTACTCTGAATCCTATTCGATACCCCTGAGAGACAATACTCAGAATCCATTGATTTCGCACAGAATTTGTCCAAACATCCTGGAAAAATCTTAATCTGCCCCCTACCAGCTGAACTGGAAAGGGGGGCCGCACCTTCATGCGGACTTGGGGGCTGGCTTTGGTTTCTAAAATGGCTTGGATTTATTCCAATTTGAAGAATGTTGCCAATTGGAAACAGACTCCTTAGGGGAAGGATTAGGTTTCTGTTCCTTAATTTGTCAAAATGAACGAAAGCGGTTAGAAGCTTTAGATTTACCCCTAGGTCTTTTATCCTGAGGCAAAAACACTCCCTCCCACCCAGTGACAGTTGAAATAATAGAATCCAACTGAGAATCAAATAATTTATTACCTTGGAAAGAAAGAGATAGCAATCTGGGCTTAGAAGTCATGTCAGCATTCCAAGATTTAAGCCACAAAGCTCTTCTAGCTAAAATAGCTAAAGACATAGATCTATCATCAATTTTGATAATATAAAAAATGGCATCACAAATAAAATTAGTATGTTGTAGCAAGAGAACAATGCTAGACGAATCAGAATCCAATTCTTGTTGCGCTAAATGTTCCAACCAAAAAGTTGATGCAGCTGCAACATCAGCCAAAGAAATTGCTGGCCTGAGAAGATGACCAGAATATAAATAGGCTTTCCTTAGATAAGATTCAAGCTTCCTATCTAAAGGGCCCTTAAAGGAAATGCTATCTTCCATAGGAATAGTACTAAGTTTAGCAAGAGTAGAGATAGCCCCATCAACTTTGGGGATCTTTTCCCAAAACTCAAATGTAACTGCTGGCAAAGGATGCAATTTTTTAAACCTTGAAGAAGGAATAAAAGATGTACCAGGCCTATTCCATTCCTTAGAAATCATATCAGAAATAGCATCAGGAACTGGAAAAACCTCTGGAGTAACCACAGGAGGTTTATAAACAGAATTTAAACGTTTACTAGTTTTAATATCAAGAGGACTAGTTTCCTCAATATCCAATGTAATCAACACCTCTTTTAACAAAGAACGAATGTACTCTATTTTAAATAAATAAGTAGATTTGTCAGTGTCAATAGCTGAGGAAGGATCTTCTGAATCAGATAGATCCTTATCAGAGGAGGATAATGTCGGTCATTTGAAAATTCATCAACTTTATGAGAAGTTTTAAAAGACCTTTTACATTTATTAGAAGGCAGGATGACAGACAGAGCCTTCTGAATAGAATCAGAAATAAAATCTTTTAAATTCACAGGTATATCTTGTACATTAGATGTTGAAGGAACAACAACAGGCAATGCACTATTACTGATGGACACATTTTCTGCATGTAAAAGCTTATCATGACAACTATTACAAACCACAGCTGCAGAAAAAAATCTCCACAAGTTTACGACAAATGCACTTAGCTTTGGTAGAACTGTTATCATGCAGCAGGGTTCCAACAGTGATTTCTGAGACAGGATTAGATTGAGACATCTTGCAAATGTAAGAGAAAAAAACAACATAAAAAGCAAAATGATCAATTTCCTTATATGGCAGTTTCAGGAAAGGGAAAAAAATGCAAACAGCATAGCCCTCTGACATAGAAAAAGGCAAGAGGCATATAGAAATGGGGTTAAAATAATGAAAATATTTGGTGCCAAGTATGACTCACACACACAAAAAGAATTTTTTTTGGAGCTAACATCTGGAAATGACACACTCGCATCATCAAAAATGCAACCTTGTGAAAGGACTCGGCGTCAACTAAGACGCTGGAAATGACGAATTTGCATCATCTAACAATTTTGCTCCAAAAATGACGCAATATACTTTGGCATTTTGCGCACTCGCGAGCCTAATTTTTCCCACAAAATAAAAGATCAGTTAATTGAAAAAAGACTATACCACAGGTAAGAAAAATTTGCTTGAAATGAAATGAAAAACATGCTTCCTAAACTGAAACTGACAGTCTGCAAAAGGAAATATTACTTAAACCTGACTCATGGCAAATATAAGTACGATACATATATTTAGAACTTTATATAAATAAATAAAGTGCCAAACCATAGCTGAGAGTGTCTTAAGTAATGAAAAACATACTTACCAAAAAAGACACCCATCCACATATAGCAGATAACCAAACCAGTACTGAAACGGTTATCAGTAGAGGTAATGGAATATGAGAGTATATCGTCGATCTGAAAAGGGAGGTAGGAGATGAATCTCTACAACCGATAACAGAGAACCTATGAAATATATCTCCTGTGAGGAAAACCATTGCATTCAATAGGTGATACTCCCTTCACATCCCTCTGACATTCACTGTACTCTGAGAGGAATCGGGCTTCAAAAATGCTGGGAAGCGCATATCAACGTAGAAATCTTATCACAAACTTACTTTGCCACCTCCATAGGAGGCAAAGTTTGTAAAACTGAATTGTGGGTGTGGTGAGGGGTGTATTTATAGGCATTTTGAGGTTTGGGAAACTTTGCCCCTCCTGGTAGGATTGTATATCCCATACATCACTAGCTCATGGACTCTTGCCAATTACATGAAAAACTAATTTTATACTTACCTGGGAAAGTCATTTCTTTTATGAAAGTGAGAGTCCACAAGTCATCACTTGTAAGGATATTCTCCTCCTAGTAGACAGGATGGGAATATTCCCACACATGATTAAGGGACTCTCACCATCTAATCGGAAAAAAATGCTTCTAGTTAAAGTTCTGAAGTGTATATGTCTTGCAAAATTGCATCTGCTTACCAACATATATAACATTAATTTTCCAACACATCTGGCTAATACATGCCACCTCTTGCAAGACATGCAATAGGAAATTACTTATTTTTAAAAAATTAAATGCATTCAAGTGCATTTCAAATCTGAGTTTTATGCCCCTTTAAACATATAACATGTCACCATAGAAAGAGCATGTGAACAGTCTCTGTTGGATAACGAAATGCAGAGTTCTACTGTTTTTTTTCTTCTCTTAATACTTTTTACTTCCTAAAAGAAAACCACATTGGACACAGCTAGTGCTGAAACTAAGGATTATTTTCATAATCGATTAATCGGCTGATTATTTTTTCGATTAATCGACTAATCGGATAAAAAATAAATTATTTTTTTCCTATATTTATTAAATAAAATCCACATACTGAGTGTTATAAATATAAATTTCTGACTAAAACTTTACATTAAAACAACTGTTGGTCCAATTTTTTAAGCAGCAGAACAAATTTTTATAAGTAAGCAAAACAAAACCATAAACTGTTTGAAAAGAGGTAGAACTAGAAGGAGATAGAATATCACTGTTTATAACATTCTGTTATTCACTCTTTCAGAAACTTTGCATTGAAATGCAAAAATGTCAACATGTCCACATGCTCCTGACTGAGGCCGGCTCTCTTTTTGCCTGCAGCAGAGAAGTGGCGCTCAGATGGTGTTGAGGTGTCTGAGATGCATAAATAGGGTTTTGCCAATTTCACCAAGGTGTGCTATTTATCTTTGTTAGTTCTCCACCAATGAAAGGGAACTCTCAACAAAGTAAGTCTGGACTTCATTTTAACATAAAAATATATTGAATATCTATATGCAGTGGTAAATAACCATCTATAAGGTTAGGGGGAAAAAACATAATTTATGCTTACCTGATAAATTCCTTTCTTCTGTTGTGTGATCAGTCCACGGGTCATCATTACTTCTGGGATATTATCTGCTCCCCTACAGGAAGTGCAAGAGGATTCACCCAGCAGAGTTGCTATATAGCTCCTCCCCTCTACGTCACCTCCAGTCATTCGACCAAAGACCAACGAGAAAGGAGAAGCCAAGGGTGAAGTGGTGACTGAATTATAATTTAAAAAATATTTACCTGCCTTAAAAAAACAGGGCGGGCCGTGGACTGATCACACAACAGAAGAAAGGAATTTATCAGGTAAGCATAAATTATGTTTTCTTCTGTTATGTGTGATCAGTCCACGGGTCATCATTACTTCTGGGATACCAATACCAAAGCAAAAGTACACGGATGACGGGAGGGATAGGCAGGCTCATTATACAGAAGGAACCACTGCCTGAAGAACCTTTCTCCCAAAAATAGCCTCCGAAGAAGCAAAAGTGTCAAATTTGTAAAATTTGGAAAAAGTATGAAGCGAAGACCAAGTTGCAGCCTTGCAAATCTGTTCAACAGAGGCCTCATTCTTAAAGGCCCAAGTGGAAGCCACAGCTCTAGTGGAATGAGCTGTAATTCTTTCAGGAGGCTGCTGTCCAGCAGTCTCATAGGCTAAACGTATTATGCTACGAAGCCAAAAAGAGAGAGAGGTAGCAGAAGCTTTTTGACCTCTCCTCTGTCCAGAATAAACGACAAACAGGGAAGAAGTTTGGCGAAAATCTTTAGTTGCCTGCAAGTAGAACTTGAGGGCACGAACTACATCCAGATTGTGTAGAAGACGTTCCTTCTTTGAAGAAGGATTTGGACACAAGGATGGAATAACAATCTCTTGATTGATATTCCTGTTAGAGACAACCTTAGGTAAGAACCCAGGTTTAGTACGCAGAACTACCTTGTCTGAGTGAAAGATCAGATAAGGGGAATCACAATGTAGGGCTGATAACTCAGAGACTCTTCGAGCCGAGGAAATAGCCATTAAAAATAGAACTTTCCAAGATAACAATTTTATATCAATGGAATGAAGGGGTTCAAACGGAACACCCTGTAAAACGTTAAGAACTAAGTTTAAACTCCATGGCGGAGCAACAGTTTTAAACACAGGCTTGATCCTAGCTAAAGCCTGACAAAAGGCCTGGATGTCTGAATTTTCTGACAGACGCCTGTGTAACAAGATGGACAGAGCTGAGATCTGTCCCTTTAATGAGCTAGCCGATAAACCCTTTTCTAAACCTTCTTGTAGAAAAGACAATATCCTAGGAATCCTAACCTTACTCCAGGAGTAATCTTTGGATTCACACCAGTATAGGTATTTACGCCATATTTTATGGTAAATCTTTCTGGTAACAGGCTTCCTAGCCTGTATCAGGGTATCAATAACCGACTCAGAAAAACCACGTTTTGATAAAATCAAGCGTTCAATTTCCAAGCAGTGAGCTTCAGAGAAGTTAGACTTTGATGTTTGAATGGACCCTGAATCAGAAGGTCCTGTCTTAGAGGTAGAGACCAAGGCGGACAGGATGACATGTCCACTAGATCTGCATACCAAGTCCTGCGCGGCCATGCAGGCGCTATTAGAATCACTGATGCTCTCTCCTGTTTGATCTTGGCAATCAATCGAGGAAGCAGCGGGAAGGGTGGAAACACATAAGCCATCCTGAAGTTCCAAGGTGCTGACAAAGCATCTATCAGAACCGCTCCCGGATCCCTGGATCTGGATCCGTAGCGAGGAAGTTTGGCGTTCTGGCGAGACGCCATGAGATCTATCTCTGGTTTGCCCCAACGTCGAAGTATTTGGGCAAAGACCTCCGGATGAAGTTCCCACTCCCCCGGATGAAGAGTCTGGCGACTCAGGAAATCCGCCTCCCAGTTCTCCACTCCCGGGATGTGGATTGCTGACAGGTGGCAAGAGTGAGACTCTGCCCAGCGAATTATCTTTGATACTTCTATCATTGCTAGGGAGCTTCTTGTCCCTCCCTGATGGTTGATGTAAGCTACAGTCGTGATGTTGTCCGACTGAAACCTGATGAACCCCCGAGTCTTTAACTGGGGCCAAGCTAGAAGGGCATTGAGAACTGCTCTCAATTCCAGAATGTTTATTGGCAGGAGACTTTCCTCCTGACTCCATTGTCCCTGAGCCTTCAGAGAATTCCAGACAGCGCCCCAACCTAGAAGGCTGGCGTCTGTTGTTACAATTGTCCAGTCCGGCCTGCTGAACGGCATCCCCCTGGACAGATGTGGCCGAGAAAGCCACCATAGAAGAGAGTTTCTGGTCGCTTGATCCAGATTCAGAGTGGGGGACAAATCTGAGTAATCCCCATTCCACTGACTCAGCATGCACAATTGCAGCGGTCTGAGATGTAGACGTGCAAAGGGTACTATGTCCATTGCTGCTACCATTAAGCCGATCACCTCCATGCATTGAGCTACTGACGGGAGTTGAATGGAATGAAGGACACGGCATGCATTTAGAAGCTTTGTTAATCTGTCCTCTGTCAGATAAATCTTCATTTCTACAGAATCTATAAGAGTCCCCAAGAATGGAACTCTTGTGAGAGGCAAGAGAGAACTCTTCTTTTCGTTCACTTTCCATCCATGCGACCTTAGAAATGCCAGAACTAACTCTGTATGAGACTTGGCAGTTTGAAAGCTTGAAGCTTGTATCAGAATGTCGTCTAGGTACGGAGCTACCGAAATTCCTCGCGGTCTCAGAACCGCTAGAAGGGCACCCAGAACCTTTGTGAAGATTCTTGGAGCCGTAGCCAATCCGAATGGAAGGGCTACAAACTGGTAATGCCTGTCTAAGAAGGCAAACCTTAGATACCGGTAATGATCTTTGTGAATCGGTATGTGAAGGTAAGCATCCTTTAAATCCACTGTGGTCATGTACTGACCCTTTTGGATCATGGGTAAGATTGTCCGAATAGTTTCCATTTTGAACGATGGAACTCTTAGGAATTTGTTTAGGATCTTTAAATCCAAGATTGGCCTGAAAGTTCCCTCTTTTTTGGGAACCACAAACAGGTTTGAGTAAAACCCTTGTCCCTGTTCCGACCGCGGAACCGGATGGATCACTCCCATTAATAATAGATCTTGTACACAGCGTAGAAACGCGTCTTTCTTTATTTGGTTTGTTGACAACCTTGACAGATGAAATCTCCCTCTTGGAGGAGATAATTTGAAGTCTAGAAGGTATCCCTGAGATATGATCTCTAGCGCCCAGGGATCCTGGACATCTCTTGCCCAAGCCTGGGCGAAGAGAGAGAGTCTGCCCCCCACTAGATCCGGTCCCGGATCGGGGGCCCTCGGTTCATGCTGTCTTTGAGGCAGCAGCAGGTTTACTGGCCTGCTTGCCCTTGTTCCAGGACTGGTTAGGCTTCCAGCCTTGTCTGTAACGAGCAACAGTTCCTCCCTGTTTTGGAGCAGTGGAGGGTGGCGCTGCTCCTGCTTTGAAATTCCGAAAGGGACGAAAATTAGACTGTCTAGCCTTAGCTTTGTCTTGAGGTAGAGCGTGGCCCTTACCTCCTGTAATGTCAGCAATAATTTCTTTCAAACCGGGCCCAAATAAAGTTTGCCCCTTGAAAGGTATATTAAGTAATTTGGACTTAGAAGTTACATCAGCCGACCAGGATTTTAGCCACAGCGCCCTGCGTGCCTGAATGGCGAATCCTGAATTCTTAGCCGTAAGTTTGGTTAAATGTACTACGGCCTCCGAAATGAATGAATTAGCTAGTTTAAGGACTCTAAGCCTGTCCGTAATGTCGTCCAGCGTAGCTGAACTGAGGTTCTCTTCTAGAGACTCAATCCAAAATGCTGCCGCAGCCGAGATCGGCGCGATGCATGCAAGGGGTTGCAATATAAAACCTTGTTGAACAAACATTTTCTTAAGGTAACCCTCTAATTTTTTATCCATAGGATCTGAAAAAGCACAGCTATCCTCCACCGGGATAGTGGTACGCTTAGCTAAAGTAGAAACTGCTCCCTCCACCTTAGGGACCGTTTGCCATAAGTCCCGTGTGGTGGCGTCTATAGGAAACATCTTTCTAAATATTGGAGGGGGTGAGAACGGCACACCGGGTCTGTCCCACTCCTTAGTAACAATTTCAGTTAATCTCTTAGGTATAGGAAAAACGTCAGTACTCGCCGGTACCGCAAAGTATTTATCCAACCTACACATTTTCTCTGGTATTGCAACAGCGTTACAATCGTTGAGAGCTGCTAAGACCTCCCCTAGTAATACACGGAGGTTTTCCAATTTAAACTTAAAATTTGAAATATCTGAATCCAATCTGTTTGGATCAGAACCGTCACCTACAGAATGAAGCTCTCCGTCCTCATGTTCTGCAAGCTGTGACGCAGTATCAGACATGGCCCTAGAATTATCAGCGCACTCTGTTCTCACCCCAGAGTGATCACGCTTGCCTCTTAGTTCTGGTAATTTAGCCAAAACTTCAGTCATAACAGTAGCCATATCTTGTAATGTTATCTGTAATGGCTGCCCAGATGTACTAGGCGCCATAACATCACGCACCTCCCGGGCGGGAGATGCAGGTACTGACACGTGAGGCGAGTTAGTCGGCATAACTCTCCCCTCGCTGTTTGGTGAAATTTGTTCAATTTGTACAGATTGGCTTTTATTTAAGGTAGCATCAATACAGCTAGTACATAAATTTCTATTGGGCTCCACCTTGGCATTGGAACAAATGACACAGGTATCTTCCTCTGAATCAGACATGTTTAACACACTAGCAAGAAACATGCAACTCGGTTACAAGTTTATTTAATAAAAACGTACTGTGCCTCAAAAGCACTAAACGATTAAATGACAGTTGAAATAATGAACTGAAAAACAGTTATAGCATCACTCTTAACAAACAACACAACTTTTTAGCAAAGGTTTGTTCCCATTAGTAAAATAACACTAATTAAATTTTAAACATAAAAATTACAGAGCAACGTTTTAAATCACAGTCACTATTAAATCTCACAGCTCTGCTGAGAGAATCTACTTCCCTTCAAAGAAGTTTGAAGACCCCAGAGTTCTGTCAAAGATGAACCGGATCATGCAGAAAATATAAGTGTAACTGACTGAAAATTTTTTGATGCGTAGCAAAGAGCGCCAAAAAACGGCCCCTCCCCCTCACACACAGCAGTGAGAGAGAAACGAAACTGTCATAATCAAAACAAGCAGACTGCCAAGTGGAAAAAATAATGCCCAAATATTTATTCACTCAGTACCTCAGAAATGCAAACGATTCTACATTCCAGCAAAAACGTTTAACATGAATTAAATACCTATTAAAAGGTTTAATGTACTTTTACAGAGTAATTCCGGTGAAATACCATCCCCAGAATACTGAAGTGTAGAGTATACATACATGTCATTATATCGGTATAGCAGGATTTTCTCATCAATTCCATTCAGAAAATAAAAACTGCTACATACCTCAATGCAGATTCAACTGCCCGCTGTCCCCTGATCTGAAGCTTTTACCTCCCTCAGATGGCCGAGAAACAGCAATATGATCTTAACTACTCCGGTTAAAATCATAATAAAAAACTCTGGTAGATTCTTCTTCAAACTCTGCCAGAGAAGTAATAACACGCTCCGGTGCTATTGTAAAATAACAAACTTTTGATTGAAGTTATAAAAACTAAGTATAATCACCATAGTCCTCTCACACCTCCTATCTAGTCTTTGGGTGCAAGAGAATGACTGGGGGTGACGTAGAGGGGAGGAGCTATATAGCAACTCTGCTGGGTGAATCCTCTTGCACTTCCTGTAGGGGAGCAGATAATATCCCAGAAGTAATGATGACCCGTGGACTGATCACACATAACAGAAGAAATATCTAGCCCAGTCTTAAAGTAACAGATATATACAGTACTTACAGAGGTTGACTTTTGTACATATTCCAATGAATTAAAAATAGAAAGAATAAAAAAGGCAAAAGGGCTAAAGACTATACATCAGTAAAAGGACACAGCCTTACACATTTATCTATAGAGTACACATATCAACAATAGCAAGCGATCCACTAAAAACTATGCAAACAGGTAATAGTGACATCAATTCATTTAACAAATGCCATCAATCTTATGGCTAGGTGAAAATTACAAACTCAGCACTATATCATGCAAAGCACAGTCACAAATCCCTTGATTTTATATAAGCAATCCAAATTATGACTCCTATTTTATTTCTGGGTTGCACATAAGACAGGAATAGTTGTAAACTTAAAAAGAAACTTATAGTGTCCTAATAAAAAAGTAAAATGTCTGTAGACGTCCTTTAGGCTAAGGGCATAACCATAAAACACAATACCATGTGCCGGAGCTCATGGGAGTAAAGCAGCTGGTGCTGTGCACAGAACAACTAATTGCAAACCAACTAATCGATTATGAGATTCGTTGACAACTATTTTCATAATCGATTATTATTGATTATGCCGATTAGTTGTTGCAGCTCTAGACACAGCTATAAGAAAAATTATTCAACGTGGTGTGTATCTTAATTTGAAGGGCACAGGGAGTATTTTCACAGTATTTCTAAGGGAAAAAAAATGTCTAGCAATTTAGCAAATAGAAGTGTATTAAAATTACATATAACTGCATAAAATTATCTTCATAACTACAGAGAAAGGTTTAAAAACAAACACATTTTAATCATGGGGTAATAAAAAAAAATGATAGCAATGCCTGTTCCTATGGATAAAAAAAAAAAAAACTACTGCCTGGGATTGGTATGGCATATACATAGTACACCCAGCTCAAATCTATTTAGGTCAAATAAACAAATAAAAATCTATGTTTAATAGCAGTGGAAAGTTTCACCCATACAAAATGATAATATAGACAAACATTTCTGTTGCTGGGTCATTTTTAATAGTTACATGTTCTAAAATATACTGGAAATACATCATATAAACTTTGATAAATGTTATTTAGAAGCTTAAAAGGAATAGTCTAGTCAAAATTAAAAGGGACATAATACTCATATGCTAAATCACTTGAAACTGATGCAGTATAACTGTAAAAAGCTGACAGGAAAATATCACCTGAGCATCTCTACGTAAAAAAGGAAATTTATTCTCACCTGATAAATTTGCTTCTTTTACGATACGATGAGTCCACGGATTTCCTCCTTACTTATGGGATATTGCCTCCTGGTCAGCAGGAGGAGGCAAAGAGCACCACAGCAGAGCTGTATATATAGCTCCTCCCTTCCCTCCCACTCCAGTCATTCGATCGAAGTTAGGAAGAGAAAGGAAAAGCCAAGGAGCAGAGGTGACTGAAGTTTAACAAAATTAAAGACCTGTCTTAGAAAAACAGGGTGGGCCGTGAACTCATCGTATCGTAAAATAAACAAATTTATCAGGTAAGAATAAATGTCCTTTTCTTTTACAAGATACAGTGAGTCCACGGATTTCATCCTATAGTACACGGATGAAAAGGGAGGGACAAGACAGGGAACCTAAATGGAAGGCACCACTGTTTGAAGAACTTTGCTCTCAAAAACACAGTCTCAGACGAGGCATAAGTATCAAATTTGGAAAATTTCGAAAAAGTGTGAAGAGACGACCAAGTTGCAGCTTTGCAAATCTGTTCAACAGAAGCATCATTTTTGAATGCCCATGAGGAAGCCACAGCCCTAGTGGAATGAGCCGTAATTCGCTCAGGAGGCTGCTGTCCAGCAGTCTCATATGCAAAACGGATAATACTCTTCAGCCAAAAGGAAAGAGATAGCTGTAGCTTTCTGACCCCTACGTTTCCCAGAAAACACAACAAACAGGGAAGACGATTAACGAAAATCCTTAGTTGAATGTAAGTAAAACTTCAAGGCACGGACCACATCTAAATTATGTAACGGTCACTCCTTCTGAGAAGGATTAGGACACAAGGAAGGAACAACAATTTCCTGATTAATATTTTTATTTGAAACAACCTTAGGAAGAAAACCAGGTTTAGTACGTAACACCACCTTATCTGAATGAAAAATAAGATAAGGAGAATCACATTGTAATGCCGAAAGCTCAGATACTCTGTGAGCAGAAGAAATAGCAACCAAAAAACATAATTTATGCTTACCTGATAAATTTATTTCTCTTGTAGTGTATCCAGTCCACGGATCATCCATTACTTGTGGGATATTCTCCTTCCCGACAGGAAGTTGCAAGAGGATCACCCACAGCAGAGCTGCTATATAGCTCCTCCCCTCACTGCCATATCCAGTCATTCGACCGAAACAAGCTGAGAAAGGAGAAACCATAGGGTGCAGTGGTGACTGTAGTTTAATTAAATATTTAGACCTGCCTGAAAAGGACAGGGCGGGCCGTGGACTGGATACACTACAAGAGAAATAAATTTATCAGGTAAGCATAAATTATGTTTTCTCTTGTGAAGTGTAGTCAGTCCACGGGTCATCCATTACTTGTGGGATACCAATACCAAAGCTAAAGTACACGGATGATGGGAGGGACAAGGCAGGAACCACTGCCTGTAGAACCTTTCTCCCAAAAACAGCCTCCGAAGAAGCAAAAGTATCAAATTTGTAAAATTTGGAAAAAGTATGAAGCGAAGACCAAGTTGCAGCCTTGCAAATCTGTTCAACAGAGGCCTCATTTTTAAAGGCCCAGGTGGAAGCCACAGCTCTAGTAGAATGAGCTGTAATCCTTTCAGGAGGCTGCTGTCCAGCAGTCTCATAGGCTAAACGGATTATACTCCGAAGCCAAAAAGAAAGAGAGGTTGCCGAGGCCTTCTGACCTCTCCTCTGTCCAGAGTAAACAACAAACAGGTTAGATGTTTGGTGAAAATCTTTAGTAGCCTGTAAGTAAAACTTCAAGGCACGGACTACGTCTAGATTATGCAAAATACGTTCCTTCTTTGAAGAAGGATTAGGACATAATGATGGAACAACAATCTCTTGATTGATATTCTTGTTAGAAACCACCTTTGGTAAAAACCCAGGTTTTGTACGCAGAACAACTTTATCTGAATGAAAGATCAGATAAGGAGAATCACAATGTAAGGCAGATAACTCCGAGACTCTTCGAGCCGAGGAAATAGCCATCAGAAAAAGAACTTTCCATGAAAGAAGTTTGATATCAATAGAATGAAGGGGTTCAAACTGAACCCCTTGAAGAACTTTAAGAACCAAGTTTAAGCTCCATGGAGGAGCAACAAGTTTAAACACAGGCTTAATTCTAACTAAAGCCTGACAAAATGCCTGAACGTCTGGAACTTCTGCCAGACGCTTGTGTAAAAGAATAGACAGAGCAGAAATCTGTCCCTTTAAAGAACTAGCTGATAACCCTTTGTCCAAACCCTCTTGGAGGAAGGACAATATCCTAGGAATCCTAACCCTACTCCATGAGTAATTCTTGGATTCACACCAATGAAGATATTTACGCCATATCTTGTGGTAAATTTTCCTGGTGACAGGCTTTCGTGCCTGTATTAAGGTATCAATTACTGACTCGGAGAAGCCACGCCTTGATAGAATCAAGCGTTCAATCTCCATGCAGTCAGTCTCAGAGAAAGTAGATTGAAAGGACCTTGTATTAGAAGGTCTTGTCTCAGAGGCAGAGTCCATGGTGGAAAGGATGACATGTCCACTAGGTCTGCATACCAGGTCCTGCGTGGCCACGCAGGCGCTATCAATATCACCGATGCTCTTTCCTGTTTGATTTTGGCAATCAGAGGAGGGAGCAGAGGAAACGGTGGAAACACATAAGCCAGGTGTTGAAGAACCAAGGCGCTACTAGAGCATCTATCAGTGCCGCTTCTGGGTCCCTGGACCTGGATCCGTAACAAGGAAGCTTGGCGTTCTGGCGAGACGCCATGAGATCCAATTCTGGTTTGCCCCAACGGAGAACCAATTGAGCAAACACCTCTGGATGGAGTTCCCATTCCCCCGGATGAAAAGTGACGAAAATCCGCCTCCCAGTTCTCTACACCTGGGATATGGATCGCTGAAAGGTGGCAAGAGTGAGTCTCTGCCCAGCGAATTATCTTGGAGACTTCTGACATCGCTAAAGAACTCCTGGTTCCCCCTTGATGGTTGATGTAAGCCACAGTCGTGATGTTGTCCGACTGAAATCTGATGAACCTCAGTGTTGCTAGCTGAGGCCAAGCCAGAAGAGCATTGAATATTGCTCTTAACTCCAGAATATTTATTGGGAGGAGTTTCTCCTCCTGAGTCCATGAACCCTGAGCCTTCAGGGAGTTCCAGACTGCACCCCAACCTAGAAGGCTGGCATCTGTTACAATTGTCCAATCTGGTCTGCGAAAGGTCATACCCTTGGACAGATGGGCCCAAGATAACCACCAGAGAAGAGAATCTCTGGTTTCCTGATCCAGATTTAGTAGAGGGGACAAATCTGTGTAATCCCCATTCCACTGACTGAGCATGCATAATTGCAGCGGTCTGAGATGCAGGCACGCGAATGGCACTATGTCCATCGCTGCTACCATTAAGCCGATTACTTCCATGCACTGAGCCACCGTGGGGCGCGGAATGGAGTGAAGAACACGGCAAGCATTTAGAAGCTTTGATAACCTGGACTCAGTCAGGTAAATTTTCATTTCTACAGAATCTATTAGAGTCCCTAGGAAGGAAACCCTTGTGAGAGGAGATAGAGAACTCTTTTCCACGTTCACTTTCCACCCATGCGACCTCAGGAATGCCAGAACTATCTCTGTATGAGATTTGGCAATTTGAAAGCTTGACGCCTGTATCAGGATGTCGTCCAGGTAAGGAGCCACCGATATGCCTCGCGGTCTTAGGACCGCCAGAAGTGAGCCCAGAACCTTTGTAAAAATTCTTGGGGCTGTAGCCAACCCGAATGGAAGAGCTACAAATTGGTAATGCCTGTCTAGAAAGGCAAACCTCAGGAACTGATGATGATTCTTGTGTATCGGAATGTGAAGGTAGGCATCCTTTAAGTCCACTGTGGTCATGTACTGACCCTCTTGGATCATGGGTAAAATGGTTCGAATAGTTTCCATCTTGAATGATGGAACTCTGAGGAATTTGTTTAGGATCTTTAAATCCAAAATTGGTCTGAAGGTTCCCTCTTTTTTGGGAACCACAGATTTGAATAAAACCCCTGTCCTAGTTCCGTCAGTGGAACTGGATGGATCACTCCCATTACAAGGAGATCTTGTACGCAGCTTAGGAATGCCTCTTTCTTTATCTGGTTTGCAGATAATCTTGAAAGGTGAAATCTCCCTTGTGGAGGAGAAGCTTTGAAGTCCAGAAGATATCCCTGAGATATGATCTCCAACGCCCAGGGATCCTGAACATCTCTTGCCCACGCCTGGGCGAAGAGAGAGAGTCTGCCCCCTACTAGATCCGTTGTCGGATAGGGGGCCGCTCCTTCATGCTGTCTTAGAAGCAGCAGCAGGCTTTCTGGCCTGCTTGCCCTTGTTCCAGGACTGGTTAGGTTTCCAGGCCTGCTTGGATTGAGCAAAAGTTACCTCTTGTTTTGAAGCAGAGGAAGTTGATGCTGCACCTGCCTTGAAATTTCGAAAGGCACGAAAATTAGACTGTTTGGCCTTTGATTTGGCCCTGTCCTGAGGAAGGGTATGACCCTTACCTCCAGTAATGTCAGCAATAATTTCTTTCAAACCAGGCCCGAATAAGGTCTGCCCCTTGAAAGGAATGTTGAGTAATTTAGACTTTGAAGTCACATAAGCTGACCAGGATTTGAGCCATAGCGCCCTACGCGCCTGGATGGCGAATCCAGAATTCTTAGCCGTTAGTTTAGTCAAATGAACAATGGCATCAGAAACAAATGAGTTAGCTAGCTTAAGAGTTCTAAGCTTGTCAACAATTTCAGTCAATGGAGCTGTATGGATGGCCTCTTCCAGGGCCTCAAACCAGAATGCCGCCGCAGCAGTGACAGGCGCAATGCATGCAAGGGGCTGTAAAATAAAACCTTGTTGAATAAACATTTTCTTAAGGTAACCCTCTAATTTTTTATCCATTGGATCTGAAAAAGCACAACTGTCCTCAACCGGGATAGTGGTACGCTTTGCTAAAGTAGAAACTGCTCCCTCCACCTTAGGGAGGGTCTGCCATAAGTCCCGTGTAGTGGCATCTATTGGAAACATTTTTCTAAATATAGGAGGTGGGGAAAACATAATTTATGCTTACCTGATAAATGTATTTCTCTTGTAGTGTATCCAGTCCACGGATCATCCATTACTTGTGGGATATTCTCCTTCCCAATAGGAAGTTGCAAGAGGATCACCCAAAGCAGAGCTGCTATATAGCTCCTCCCCTCACTGCCATATCCAGTCATTCGACCGAAACAAGACGAGAAAGGAGAAACCATAGGGTGCAGTGGTGACTGTAGTTTAATTAAAATTTAGACCTGCCTTAAAAGGACAGGGCGGGCCGTGGACTGGATACACTACAAGAGAAATAAATTTATCAGGTAAGCATAAATTATGTTATCTCTTGTTAAGTGTATCCAGTCCACGGATCATCCATTACTTGTGGGATACCAATACCAAAGCTAAAGTACACGGATGATGGGAGGGACAAGGCAGGAACTTAAACGGAAGGAACCACTGCCTGTAGAACCTTTCTCCCAAAAACAGCCTCCGAAGAAGCAAGTGTCAAATTTGTAAAATTTTGAAAAGGTGTGAAGCAAAGACCAAGTCGCAGCCTTGCAAATCTGTTCAACAGAGGCCTCATTTTTAAAGGCCCAGGTGGAAGCCACAGCTCTAGTAGAATGAGCTGTAATCCTTTCAGGGGGCTGCTGTCCAGCAGCCTCATAGGCTAAGCGTATTATGCTCCGAAGCCAAAAGGAGAGAGAGGTTGCCAAAGCTTTTTGACCTCTCCTCTGTCCAGAGTAAACGACAAACAGGGCAGATGTTTGACGAAAATCTTTAGTAGCCTGTAAGTAAATCTTCAAGGCACGGACTACGTCCAGATTATGCAAAAGACGTTCCTTCTTTGAAGAAGGATTAGGACACAATGATGGAACAACAATCTCTTGATTGATATTCCTGTTAGAAACCACCTAAGGTAAAAACCCAGGTTTGGTACGCAGAACTACCTTGTCTGAATGAAAAATCCGATAAGGAGAATCACAATGTAAGGCAGATAACTCAGAGACTCTTCGAGCCGAGGAAATAGCCATCAAAAACTGAACTTTCCAAGATAAAAGTTTAATATCAGTGGAATGAAGGGGTTCAAACGGAACTCCCTGAAGAACTTTAAGAACCAAGTTTAAGCTCCACGGGGGAGCAACAGTTTTAAACACAGGCTTAATCCTAACCAAAGCCTGACAAAATGCCTGGACGTCTGGAACTTCTGCCAGACGCTTGTGCAAAAGAATAGACAGAGCAGAGATCTGTCCTTTTAAAGAACTAGCTGATAACCCTTTGTCCAAACCCTCTTGGAGGAAGGACAATATCCTAGGAATCCTAACCTTACTCCATGAGTAACTCTTGGATTCACACCAATAAAGATATTTATGCCATATCTTATGGTAGATTTTCCTGGTGACAGGCTTCCGAGCCTGTATTAAGGTATCAATGACTGACTCTGAGAAGCCACGCCTTGATAGAATCAAGCGTTCAATCTCCATGCAGTCAGTCTCAGAGAAATTAGATTTGGATGATTGAAAGGACCTTGTATTAGAAGGTCCTGCCTCAGAGGCAGAGTCCATGGTGGAAGAGATGACATGTCCACTAGGTCTGCATACCAGGCCCTGCGTGGCCACGCAGGCGCTATCAGTGTTTGATTTTGGCAATCAGTCGAGGGAGCAGAGGAAACGGTGGAAACACATAGGCCAGGTTGAAGAACCAAGGAGCTGCTAGAGCATCTATCAGCGTTGCTCCCGGGTCCCTGGACCTGGATCCATAACAAGGAAGCATGGCGTTCTGGCGAGACGCCATGAGATCCAGTTCTGGTTTGCCCCAATGATGGACCAGTTGAGCAAACACCTCCGGATGGAGTTCCCACTCCCCCGGATGAAAAGTCTAACGACTTAGAAAATCCGCCTCCCAGTTCTCTACGCCTGGGATGTGCATCGCTGACAGGTGGCAAGAGTGAGACTCTGCCCAGCGAATTATCTTTGAGACTTCCAACATCGCTAGGGAACTCCTGGTTCCCCCTTGATGGTTGATGTAAGCCACAGTCGTGATGTTGTCCGACTGAAATCTGATGAACCTCAGTGTTGCTAAATGAGGCCAAGCTAGAAGAGCATTGAATATTGCTCTTAACTATAGAATATTTATTGGGAGGAGTTTCTCCTCCTGAGTCTACGATCCCTGAGCCTTCAGGGAGTTCCAGACTGCGCCCCAACCTAGAAGGCTGGCATCTGTTGTTACAATCGTCCAATCTGGCCTGCGAAAGGTCATACCCTTGGACAGATGGACCAGAGAAAGCCACCAGAGAATAGAATCTCTGGTCTCTTGATCCAGATTTAGTAGAGGGGACAAATCTGAGTAATCCCAATTCCACTGACTTAGAATGCATAATTGCAGCGGTCTGAGATGCAGGCGCGCAAATGGCACTATGTCCATTGCCGCTACCATTAAGCCGATTACTTCCATGCACTGAGCCACTGACGGGCGTGGAATGGAATGAAGGACACGGCAAGCATTTAGAAGTTTTGATAACCTGGACTCCGTCAGGTAAATTTTCATCTCTACAGAATCTATAAGAGTCCCTAGGAAGGAGACTCTTGTGAGTGGTGATAGAGAACTCTTTTCCACGTTCACTTTCCACCCATGCGACCTCAGAAATGCCAGAACTATCTCTGTATGAGACTTGGCAATTTGAAAGCTTGACGCCTGTATCAGGATGTCGTCTAGATACAGAGCCACCGATATGCCTCGGGGTCTTAGAACCGCCAGAAGTGAGCCCAGAACCTTTGTAAAAATTCTCGAGGCAGTGGCCAACCCGAAGGGAAGAGCTACAAATTGGTAATGCCTGTCTAGAAAGGCAAACCTTAGGAACCGATGATGATCTTTGTGAATCGGTATGTGAAGGTAGGCATCCTTTAAGTCCACTGTGGTCATGTACTGACCCTCTTGGATCATGGGTAGGATGGTCCGAATAGTTTCCATTTTTAATGATGGAACTCTGAGGAATTTGTTTAAGATCTATAGATCCAAGATTGGTCTGAAGGTTCCCTCTTTCTTGGGAACCACAAACAGATTTGAATAAAATCCCTGTCCTTGTTCTGTCCGCGGAATTGGATGGATCACTCCCATTACTAGGAGGTCTTGCACACAGCTTAGGAATGCCTCTTTCTTTATCTGGTTTGATGATAACCTTGAAAGATGAAATCTCCCTTGTGGAGGAGAAGCTTTGAAGTCCAGAAGATATCCCTGAGATATGATCTCCAACGCCCAGGGATCCTGAACATCTCTTGCCCACGCCTGGGCGAAGAGAGAAAGTCTGCCCCCCACTAGATCCGTTTCCGGATAGGGGGCCGTTCCTTCATGCTGTCTTGGGGGCAGCAGCAGGCTTCCTGGCCTGCTTGCCCTTGTTCCAGGACTGGTTAGGTTTCCAGGCCTGCTTGGATTGAGCAACAGTTCCCTCTTGTTTTGAAGCGGAGGAAGTTGATGCTGCTCCTGCCTTGAAATTTCGAAAGGCACGAAAATTAGACTGTTTGGCCTTTGATTTGGCCCTGTCCTGAGGAAGGGTATGACCCTTGCCTCCAGTAATGTCAGCAATAATTTCCTTCAAGCCAGGCCCGAATAAGGTCTGCCCCTTGAAAGGAATGTTGAGTAAATTAGACTTTGAAGTCACGTCAGCTGACCA
Organism: Bombina bombina; assembly: GCF_027579735.1. Lineage (NCBI taxonomy): Eukaryota > Metazoa > Chordata > Amphibia > Anura > Bombinatoridae > Bombina > Bombina bombina. The sequence continues at coordinate 427,932,784 of NC_069504.1, read as the reverse complement.
GGATTTAAGCCATAGCGCCCTACGCGCCTGGATGGCGAATCCGGAATTCTTAGCCGTTAGCTTAGTCAAATGAACAATGGCATCAGAAACAAATGAGTTAGCTAGCTTAAGCGTTCTAAGCTTGTCAATAATTTCATTCAATGGAGCTGTCTGGATGGTCTCTTCCAGGGCCTCAAACCAGAATGCCGCCGCCGCAGCGGTGACAGGCGCAATTGCATGCAAGGGGCTGTAAAATAAAACCTTGTTGAATAAACATTTTCTTAAGGTAACCCTCTAATTTTTTATCCATTGGATCTGAAAAAGCACAACTGTCCTCAACCGGGATAGTGGTACGCTTTGCTAAAGTAGAAACTGCTCCCTCCACCTTAGGGACCGTCTGCCATAAGTCCCGTGTAGTGGCGTCTATTGGAAACATTTTTCTAAATATAGGGAGGTGGGGAAAAGGGCACACCAGGTCTATCCCACTCCTTGCTAATAATTTCTGTAAGCCTTTTAGGTATAGGAAAAATGTCAGTACACACCGGCACCGCATAGTATCTATCCAGCCTACACAATTTCTCTGGAATTGCAACTGTGTTACAGTCATTCAGAGCAGCTAATACCTCCCCAAGCAATACACAGAGGTTCTCAAGCTTAAATTTAAAATTAGAAATCTCTGAATCAGGTTTCCCCGAGTCAGAGATGTCACCCACAGACTGAAGCTCTCCGTCCTCATGTTCTGCATACTGTGACGCAGTATCAGACATGGCTCTAACAGCATTTGCGCGCTCTGTATCTCTCCTAACCCCAGAGCTATCGCGCTTGCCTCTTAATTCAGGCAATCTAGATAATACCTCTGACAGGGTATTATTCATGATTGCAGCCATGTCCTGCAAGGTAATCGCTATGGGCGTCCCTGATGTAATTGGCGCCATATTAGCGTGCGTCCCCTGAGCGGGAGGCGAAGGGTCTGACACGTGGGGAGAGTTAGTCGGCATAACTTCCCCCTCGACAGAACCCTCTGGTGATAATTCTTTTATAGATAAAGACTGATCTTTACTGTTTAAGGTGAAATCAATACATTTAGTACACATTCTCCTATGGGGCTCCACCATGGCTTTCAAACATAATGAGCAAGTAGGTTCCTCTGTGTCAGACATGTTTAAACAGACTAGCAAGCTTGGAAAACACTTTAAAACAAGTTTACAAGCAATATAAAAAACCTTACTGCGCCTTTAAGAAACACAAATTTTCCCAAATTTTGAAATAACAGTGAAAAAATGCAGTTACACTAACGAAATTTTTACAGTGTATGTAATAAGTTAGCAGAGCATTGCACCCACTTGCAAATGGATTAAATCCTTAATACCAAAAACGGAATAACAAATGACAAAAACGTTTTTTAAACAGTCACAACAACTGCCACAGCTCTACTGTGGCTTTTTACCTCCTTCAATACGACTTTTGAAGCCTTTTGAGCCCTTCAGAGAAGTCCTGGATCATGCAGGAAGAAGCTGGATGTCTGTGTCTCTAATTTTTGCTGTGCAAAAAAAATGCCAAAATAGGCCCCTCCCACTCATATTACAACAGTGGGAAGCCTCAGGGAACTGTTTCTAGGCAAAATTCAAGCCAGCCATGTGGAAAAAACTAGGCCCCAATAAGTTTTATCACCAAACATATGTAAAAAACGATTAAACATGCCAGCAAACGTTTTAAAATACACTTTTATAGGAGTATGTATCTCTATTAATAAGCCTGATACCAGTCGCTATCACTGCATTTAAGGCTTTACTTACATTACTTCGGTATCAGCAGCATTTTCTAGCAAATTCCATCCCTAGAAAAATATTTTAACTGCACATACCTTATTGCAGGAAAACCTGTAAGCTATTCCCCCTCTGAAGTTACCTCCTCAGAATATGTGAGAACAGCAAAGGATCTTAGTTACTCCTGCTAAGATCATAGAAAACGCAGGCAGATTCTTCTTCTAAATACTGCCTGAGATAAACAGTACACTCCGGTACCATTTAAAAATAAACTTTTGATTGAAGAAATAAACTAAGTATAAAACACCACAGTCCTCTTACGACCTCCATCTATGTTGAGAGTTGCAAGAGAATGACTGGATATGGCAGTGAGGGGAGGAGCTATATAGCAGCTCTGCTGTGGGTGATCCTCTTGCAACTTCTTGTTGGGAAGGAGAATATCCCACAAGTAATGGATGATCCGTGGACTGGATACACTTAACAAGAGAAAAGGGCACACCGGGCCTATCCCACTCCTTACTAATAATTTCTGTAAGCCTTTTAGGTATTGGAAAAACATCAGTACTCACCGGCACTGCATAGTATTTATCCAGCCTACACAATTTCTCTGGCACTGCAATTGTGTCACAGTCATTCAGAGCAGCTAATACCTCCCCAAGCAATACACGGAGGTTCTCAAGCTTAAATTTAAAATTAGAAATCTCTGAATCAGGTCTCCCCGATTCAGAGACGTCACCCACAGACTGAAGCTCTCCGTCCTCAGGTTCTGCATATTGTGACACAGTATCAGACATGGCTCTTACAGCATCTACGCGCTCTGTATCTCGTCTAACCCCAGAGCTATCGCGCTTGCCTCTCAATTCAGGCAATCTGGATAATACCTCTGACAGGGTATTATTCATGATTGCAGCCATGTCCTGCAAAGTAATCGCTATGGGCGTCCCTGATGTACTTGGCGCCATATTAGCGTGTGTCCCTTGAGCGGGAGGCGAAGGGTCCGACACGTGGGGAGAGTTAGTCGGCATAACTTCCCCCTCGACAGACCCCTCTGGTGACAATTCTTTTATAGATAAAGACTGATCTTTACTGTTTAAGGTGAAATCAATACATTTAGTACACATTCTCCTATGGGGCTCCACCATGGCTTTTAAACATAATGAACAAGTATCCTCTGTTTCAGACATGTTTGTACAGACTAGCAATGAGACTAACAAGCTTGGAAAACACTTTAAAGCAAGTTAACAAACAATATAAAAAACGTTACTGTGCCTTTAAGAGAAACAAATTTTGACAAAATTTGAAACAGTGAAAAAAGGCAGTTACACTAACAAAATTTTTACAGTGTATGTAACAAGTCAGCAGAGCATTGCACCCACTTGCAAATGGATGATTAACCCCTTAATAACAAAAACGGAATAATAAATGACAAAAACGTTTTTTAAACACAGTCACAACAACTGCCACAGTCTACTGTGGTTGTTACCCTCCTCAAACACGACTTTGAAGCCTTTTGAACCCTTCAGAGATGTCCTGTATCATGCAGAGGGAAGCTGAATGTCTCTGTCAGTATTTTTAGCTGCACAGAAAAGCACTAAAATAGGCCCTTCCCACTCATATTACAACAGTGGAAAGCCTCAGGAAACTGTTTCTAGGCAGTGAGGGGAGGAGCTATATAGCAGCTCTGCTGTGGGTGATCCTCTTGCAACTTCCTGTTGGGAAGGAGAATATCCCACAAGTAATGGATGATCCGTGGACTGGATACACTTAAGAGAAGAAATAAAACCTTCCAAGATAACTTAATATCTATGGAATGCATAGGTTCAAACGGAACCCCTTGAAGAACTTTAAGAACTTAATTCAAACTCCAAGGAGGAGTAATTGGTCTAGACACAGGCCTGATTCTAGTCAGAGCCTGACAAAAGGATTGAACATCTGGAACATCTGCCAGACGCTTGTGTAACAAAATAGACAAAGCAGAAATATGTCCCTTTAAGGTACTAGCGGACAACCCTTTCTCCAATCCGTCTTGGAGAAAAGACAAGATCCTGGGAATCCTAACCCTACTCCATGATTAGCCCTTGGCTTCGTACAAATAAAGATATTTACGCCATATCTTATAGTAAATTTTTCTAGTAACAGGCTTACGTGCCTGAATCAAGGTGTCTATGACCGAATCAGAAAACCTTCGATTAGATAAAATCAAGCCTTCAATCTCCAAGCAGTTGGCTGCAGAGAAACTAGATTCGGATGATGGAAGGGTCCCTGAATGAGAAGGTCTTTCCTCAATGGAAGCCTCCACGGAGGCTGAGATGACATGTCCACCAGATCGGCATACCAAGTCCACCGATGCCCTTTCCGGTTTGACTCGAGCAATCAAACTGGGAAGGAGAGCAAACGGAGGGAATACATAAGCTAGGCTGAAAAACCAAGGCATCTATCAGCTCGGCCTGAGGATCCCTGGACCTGGACCTGTATCTCGGAAGCTTGGCATTCTGACGAGATGCCATGAGATCCAATTCCGGCCTGCTCCATCTCAAAATCAGGGCAGAGAACACTTCCGGATGAAGTTCCCATTCTCCCGGATGAAACGTCTGTCTGCTCAGAAAATCTGCTTCCCAGTTTTCCACCCCTGGGATGTAGATTGCCGACAGATGGCAAGAGTGAGACTCCGCCCACTGAATTATTTTGGTTACTTCTGTCATCGCCAAGGAACTCCTGTTTCCTCCCTGATGATTGACGTAAGCAACCGTCGTTATGTTGTTCGACTGGAACCTGATGAATCGTGCCAAAGCCAACTGATGCCAAGTCTGAGGCGCATTGAAAATAGGTCTCAACTCTAGTATATTGATTGGAAGGAGAGACTCTGCCTGAGTCCATAAACCCTGAGCCCTCAGGGAGTTCCAGACTGCTCCCCAGCCTAGTAGGTTGGCGTCTGTCGTCACTATCAACCACGAGGGTCTCCGAAAGCAAGTCCCCTGGGATAGATGATCCAGCGACAATCACCAAAGAAGAGAGTCCCTTGTCTCCTGATCTAGATGAATTTGAGGAGACAAGTCTGCATAATCTCCATTCCACTGCTTGAGCATGCTCAGTTGCAGAGGCCTGAAGTGAAACCGAGCAAATGGAATGATGTCCATTGCCGCCACCATCAATCCAATTACCTCCATACACTGAGCCACTGACGGCCGAGGATTGGACTGAAGGGCTCGACATGTATTCATGATCTTTAACCTCCTAACTTCTGTCAGAAAAATTTTCATAGAGAGTCGATTAGAGTTCCCTAGAAGGGAACCCTTGTTTGTGGAATTAGCAAACTCTTTCCCAGATTTATCTTCCACCCGTGAGTCCTCAGGAAGGAGAGAACAATGTCGGTATGAGATTTTGCTAGCTGATAAGATGACGCCTGGATTAGAATATTGTCTAGATAAAGCAACACTGCAATACCCCGAAGTCTTAGAACCGCCAGCAGAGACCCCAGAACCTTTGTGAAAATTCTTGGTGCTGTGGCGAGACCTAAAGGAAGAGCCACAAACTGAAAATGTTTGTCCAGAAATGCAAACCTCCGGAACTTGTGATGATCTCTGTGGATAGGGACATGAAGATATGCATCCTTTAAATCCACGGTAGTCATAAATTGACCCTCCTGGATCAATGGAAGAATGGTACAAATAGTTTCCATCTTGAAAGATGGAACTCTGAGAAACTTGTTTAGACTCTTGAGATCTAAGATAGGTCTGAAAGTTCCCCTCTTTTTTGGGAACTACGAACAGATTTGAATAAAATCCCTGTCCCTGTATGGGAACGGGACAAATTACTCCCATGGAAGAGAGGTCTCTTACACAGCGTAAGAACGCCACTCTCTTTATCTGGTCTACAGACAATCGAGAAAGAAGAAACCTTCCTCTGGGAGAAGAATTTCTGAATTCCAGCTTGTATCCCTGAGGCACTATTTCCAATGCCCAGGGATCCTGAACATCTCTTATCCAAGCCTGGACAAAGAGAGAAAGTCTGCCCCCTACTAGATCCGGTCCCAGATCGGGGGGCCGACCCTTTATGCTGATTTGGTAGTAGCAGCAGGCTTCTTGGATTGTTTAACCTTGTTCCAAGACTGATTGGGTCTCCAAGTGGACTTGGTTTGAGAATAATTCCCTTCCTGTTTAGAGGAAGGGGGAATTCCCTTGAAGTTTCAAAGGAACGAAAATTACTTCGACAACCTCTCTGTTTGGATTTCTTATCTTGAGGGAGATGACCCTTACCCCCCATAATGTCAGAAATAATTTCTTTCAAGTCAGGTCCGAACAGGGTCTTCTTCCCCTTGTACAGAATAGCCAAAAGCTTAGACGACACATCTGCAGACCAAGAATGTTAACCATAAAGCTCTGCGTGCTAAAATGGAAAATACTGAACTCTTAGCCGCCAATTTTGTAATTTGAAAGGAAGCATCTGTAATAAAAGAATTAGCTAGCTTAAGGGCTTTAATTTTATCTTGTATTTCTTCCAAAGGAGTCTCGGTTTTAAGAGACTCTTCTAAAGCATCAAACCAATAAGCAGCCGCAATTGTAACTAACAATGCTGGTCGCTGGTTGCAATAGCAACCCCTGATGAACATATTTTTTTAAGCGGACCCTCCAATTTCTTATCCATAGGGTCCTTAAAAGCACAACCAAGGTTGAAATGGCTCCCTCCACCCTAGAGACCGGCTGCCAAGAGTCCCTATAGGCGTCAGCTATCGGGTACATCTGCTTGAAAACTGGAGAAAGGGAAAAAGGAATACCCGGCCTCTTCCATTCCTTAGCAATAATTTCTGAAGTTCTCTTAGGAACAGGAAATACATCCGAATAAGAAGGGACCTCTAAGTATCTGTCCAACTTACTCAATTTCTCTGGAGGAACCACAATTGAATCACAGTCGGCCAGAGTCACCAAAACCTCCCTCAATAACAGGAGGAGGTGTTCAAGTTTAAACCTGAAGGAAACCGTATCAGGATCCATCAGAGGTAAGCCACTTCCCGAATCAGAAAGTTTCCCCTCGGATAGAACCTCCATACCCTCCAATTCAGAGCCCTGGGAGGGTACATCTGAGATCGCCAATAAGGCATCAGAAGCTGTATGACCATGAGGTTATCCTTCCTACTGCGTTTGCCTTGAAGTACCGGAAAGGCAGATAACGCCTCAGAAAGGGTAGATGACATGACTGCAGCAATATCCTGTAAAGTAATTGCAGCAGAAGTTGTAGAGGAATTTGACGCCGCTTGAGTGTGCGTTAAGGACTGTGACGTTTGGGGAGAAAGCTGCGGCATACTCTGAGTCTCATCAGCCGAACCCTGAGAAACATTCGCCTTAGACATACTTTTATTAAAGAAAATTTGCTCTCTAAACTGTAATGCCCTCTCAGTGCATGAGGGACAAAAAGTAACTGGGGGTTCCACATTAGCATTCAAACACATAGAACATGTACTGCTTTGAAGGTCTTCCATGACAACAAATAAGCAAATGCAATATTGGTCGTGACACTGATAATTAAATGATGTAGTCAAGACATAAATAAAGTGCAAACAGCTTAATATGACTGATAGCAAAAACTTTTGAAAATAGAGTGTACTGTAGCTTTAAAAATAAATTGCTTCAAATTTTACTCCACAACACTCGATAATTGAGAACAGAAAAGAAACTGCGTTTTTACTAAAAATAAGTTCTCTGAACCGGAGCAATTCTTTGCACATTAGCCTTTAAACTAACATATATTCAGCACTTGCACCTCGCCACAGCTCTGCTGCGGCGCCTACTTGCCCACAACAACGACTATCTGCTTCCTAAGCGGCGTGCCTGAGATCGCCTGTGTAAATTACTGCATACGGTCTTAGGGGAGCCACGAGACACAGCCGATCAAATCACTTTACTGATCGCAGAATAACAACTGCGCAGCTAAGCGTGTGAACGATAAGCCCCGCCCCTCGTGGACGGCACACTAACTCGCAATAACTGTTAAAAAAAAAAAAAAAAAACTAGAGAAAAAAAAAAAAATCATACTTCGTTGAAACTAAAAACTTCCATGCCAGTTAAAAAAATACATGAGAACCCCCAAGCACACTGAACAAATATGCACCGGAGTATATAACTCCAAGCAGAAGTTCCCAGCATCAAGCCCACACTCCAACCAGCCGGGCTATTAGTCCTGCAGAGATGATTGCAGCTATAACAAACCCCCAGAAAATATGGCTGACACAGAGTAATGAGGGGAATACACACATGCTGTATAAGGATTCTTAGCAAGTTGATTACCCTTCCTGTAAATAAAACACAAAGGACAGTCTGTTCTGAGGTACTTAGTGTCCCAGAATAAAATGACTGCACATACCTCAATGCTGAGTAACAGCATGATCTGTTCCACACGATGAAGAGGTCCTTTTCATCTCCTCCTGTAGATCTGTGGGAACAAACAGGGTCTTAGATAATATCTGCTAAGACCATCATCAGCAGGGCAGCACATAGTATGGGAGGCGCAGAGAGAATGAAAATCTCCCCAGTTCCCATTGCTTTAAAGCCACCTATAGCTCTACTATAGAGGCTGACAAGGAATACAGCTACACCCTGAAGAAAATAGCACTCACTGGTACCATTTTAAAAACAATAAACTCTTGATTGAAGAATCTAAACTAACACCTCACTTTGTCTCTTCCTATCACTAACACAGGCAAAAAGAATGACTGGAGTGGGAGGGAAGGGAGGAGCTATATATACAGCTCTGCTGTGGTGCTCTTTGCCTCCTCCTGCTGACCAGGAGGCGATATCCCACAAGTAAGGATGAAATCAGTGGACTCATCGTATCTTGTAAAAGAAAAGAGAAATATTTTACCTCACAATCTCCTCAGCTAACCAGAGTAAGTGCTGTGTAAAAAGTTATACTTCAGCTGCTGCCCAGCTGCAGGTAAAAAATAAATAAATAAGAAATGAATAGCAGCCAATCAGCATCAACAGTGCTGAGGTCATGAACTCTTTTACTGTGATCTCATGAGATTTCACTTAACTCTCATGAGATTTCATGGTAAACTTCCTTAAACTGAATAGGGAAATAAGTTGAGTGTTCACGAAGCTTGCTCCTTTGCCTGTCCTGGGACAGACATACTGATTTGCTGCTTAGTAGCCTTAACAATGGGATGTGGCTACTTTTGAGGTAAAATATATTTCTTTTTTACATAGAGATGTCCAGGTGATATTTTCTAGTCAGCTTTTTACAGCTATGCTGCATCACTTTCAAGGGTTTCAACATTTGGGTATCATGGCCCTTTAAACTTTCATGATTCAGATAGAGCATGCGATTTTATACAACTTTCTAATTTACTCCTATTATTTTTTTCTTTGTTCTTGTGGTAAGTAAAAATGTAAGCTTAGGGTCCAGCCCATTTTTGGTTTAGCACCTGGGTAGTGCTTGCAGATTGGTGGCTACATTTAGACAAGAGAACAAAGGAAATTTGATAAATAGAAGTAAATTAGAAAGTTGCTTAAAATTGCATGTTTAATTTTTACTAGACTATCAACAACAACAAAAAGGGGGTGGGGGGGGGTATGATGGAAAGTAAAGTATACATTAGAGGTCCCTGGAGAACTAAAATTGCTTAGGTGTTCAAAATGTATGCAACTAGGACACTAGGATGGAGGTTTCTCACCTAGCACAAAACATAAACCTTCAGAAATCATTATTCCTTTATGTCATACTCACTTTTAGAATTTCATCCACGCAACTCACATCACCAGATGCTGAGGCCTGAAAGAGGGAAATACGGTTATGCTAGAAACTCAAATTACAAAACTTCAATGGAAGAAAATAAAGCGGACAATGTATAATTTAAAGGGATTCAAGCAAGAAAGCAATATCAGTTATTTCAATTGAGAACAGCATATATACCAATCACTTTCAGAGCAACGTGGGATGGCAATACAGATAAATTTATGTCCCTTAAACCCAATAACCCGTCGAATTAAATATTCTCTAAATTGTACATTAAAGGGATACTAAACACAATTTTTTTCTTTCAGAATTCAGATAGAGCATGCAATTTTAAGCAACTTTCTAATTTACTCCTATTGTCAAATTTTCTTCGTTCTCTTGCCATCTTTATTTGAAAAAGCAGGAAGCTAAGGAGGCGGTGTTCTAAAATAAGTCTCGACTTAGAAGAATGCAGGACCTGTGTCACTTCCGGTGACATGACATCAGTTGTTGGAGGTGTGTGGCACACACTTGTGCATGCGCAAGTGGCCCAGCCTCTCAAAATCAGCTGTTTCAGTAGCAGCAAAGGGTCGAGTTATTATATGGAGATTAGCCTTTATTGCGCATGCGCTCCTGACACACTCCGCGCACACGCACGGCATCAGAGGGTCCAGGATTTATACAGGCGAGTTGCCTTCAGTGCGCATGTGCGCAGTGATGTAAATGGGGGTGAAAAAAAAAAATACAATTTGCAATAATATAAAAAAATGTGAATCCCAAATGATCAACACAAAGTTTAGGGCAGATTCCATTAAAAAACAAACAAAAAAAAAAAAAAAACAACTTGATGTATAGTGTCACGTGGCATCACAAAATCTAACGGTTGTGTCTGCATAGAGTGATCGGATCTAAGGTTTATGGAATGAACTATTTACAGATTTAAATCCTTAAGTCCGATTACTCTATGCAGACCACCAGGTTATATATAGGAAATATAGCCAAAATGAAAATATTGAAAATATTTTAAACTTGTTGAATAAAAAGGCTAAGCATTAATTTGTGCAGTTAAGTAACTTCCCCCCCCCCCCCCCCCCAAAAAAGAAATAAAAAAAAGTGTTCACTTACGTCCATTGGCTGGGAAGGTATCTTCAATTTTGTTAAATGTGCCTTGCTATTCGGCTTTAGGTCGGTCATACTAGTACCATGTGACTGGTTGCTGTAGTGTTCAGTAGACAGCTTTGGTTCCATCGATTCTGGCCCATCCATTGGCCGCACATAAGCTGTTGGCTTCTGAAGCATTGAACTAGATTTAGACATTAAAGAAGGGGGAAAAGCTTGGTTGGAGTGTTGTCCACTTGGAAATGAGGGTGCGCGAGAAGGAGAGTCCCAGTTACTTTCTGAATCCCTTGGAGATTTGGGCCGTTGGCGTTCTTTGTGGTGATCACTCCCATGAGATCGGGTACTACCTGAATTTAAAACAGACTGTTTGCCAGGACTAAATGAGCGAGATTTAGAGTGATCAGAACTATGCTGTCCTTTCTTACGACTGCTGCTGCTGTAGGACTCTCTGTCATGTCTCTGGCTACTGCCACTACTCCTACTGTGCCCTCCTTGTGAACTGGATGAGGACCTTTTTTGAGACTGAGAAGAAGTGCTGGGAGCAGGACCAACAGGAGTCCATTTGCTACTATGATGGGAGCTGCTATGTCTTTGATCTCCAAAAAACCCTTGACCAGCTTTATCATCTGGTGGAATTGGTGGAACAGCTGGCTTAGGTATACAAACTAGTTTTTGTGAAGAACGGTCAGTAATAATTTCCTTCATTTCATCGTAGTTACCCAGCATGCTCTGTATACGGTTTGACAATTTATCTTCTTTACTAGTCTAAAGAAAAAAAGATAAAGCAAAAGTAAGAACATTTTCTATAATTAGCCTATAAAAATCACTCTCTAAAGCACATCCTTAAACTTGAAAATATATAAAAGACAGAAAATTGCTATCCAGAGTGTTTAAAATAAAACATATTATATTAGCCTGTACTTACCAAGAAACCTTTGCTGCAGTAGAAGCAAGAGCTGAAATAATCTGTGTTAAAAGAATTTTGTCTGGATAAGTAAATGTGCTCCAAAATGTAATTTTTAACATGCTGCAGCATGTTTTGTGAAGCTAGACCTATTTTGAAACAATAACTATATACTCTTCCACACTTACTACTGAATGTTTAAAAAAACACAATGGAGGGGGGTTGTTTGTTTCGGCAGCAGCCATGTTAGTTTGCAATATCAGATGCTCCTGGAGTGAAAAGAAAATCCAATAATTATTGCTGGATATCGACAGCCTCCTTTGGAGAAAAGTCTAACTACAATTGCTCTGTGCCCTGCTGATTTGAAATTAAACAAGCTGACAAAGACAGTCTAGGATTCCTTATTGTAATACTAAGCATGAGCATTAATGTTTTAAGACATTACAAAGGATTTAGTACTACAGTAAGGCATCCTACACTATCTTTGACAGCTCACTTCGGATCATGGTCTTGCTCATTCCTCTAAAAAGGATGAAGGCACTTGACAGATGGGCAGATAAGATTCTTAGGAAACAGGGAAACTGTCAAAGGTATCAAGTCTTTTAAAAACTCCCTATAGCAGGGCTCAACAAGCCCAGGCGTTATTCTCCATAAAGCTATATACAAATATCACTGTCTGGCTTCTTAAAATTAAAAAGATTTTTCAACCCCTGCCCTATAGGGATTCCATGTGTCTTACCCAGAGAACCCTACAAGGAGGCTTACATGCCAGCGAACTGGCTAATAAAGATTGGGGTAGGGAGATCCTATAATACAACCAGACAAAGTCAGCTCCATTGCAGAACTGTATCTATAAGGTATGATAGAGTAGAGATACTAGATGAATGTTGGAGATTCTGGTAAGTGAAGTGGGGCTTTCAATATAGACTTTGCGGGGCCAGCAGACCTCGAATTGGCAAGGAAAGTTTCACCCCAGGTTAAGGTGGCAAATGACTCTGGTCCGGTATACAGAACTATATACAGGATAAGGGAACAAGCTATTCGAAAAAGAATTACTGGTGCCCTATATATCAACTCGCTAAAATTGCCCAACTGCCAAAAAAAAAAAAAAAAGTGTATTTTGCAAACTTTCATAGTCATGCTGCCCCATCTCTATGGAACACCTTTTAAACAAAGACTTACGACCTACCTGTTTTACACAAGCCTTTGAGGAATAAAATCTAACTTCTAGCCCTCTTATGTAAATGTACCTTGTGTAAAGTGCTTAGAGTCCAACCCGGAAAAAAGTGCTATACAAGTTGTTAATATCTAATAGACTGCAGTTATTTAATCATACCAAATACTGAAGCTGTCCGGTTGCAACTCAAAGTTCCTCAAAGTTGTCTAGACCATGATGAGAACTTTAACAGTTCATTTTATATGCTGCCTATATGCTGGACTCCATGACTGTTTATCACTTTAAATTATACCAGGCATTAAATAACTGTTTGAGATGTTTGTCTTAGAATTATTGTCTGTCTGGATTTGTAGAATTAGCTTAGATAAACCCGAGTTCTTGTCTTATAAATAGACAGTGTCCATAACAGTAATGCTAATTTCTGCCCTTGAAAGCAAAGGTTATTAGGAGTAGATATGATATGACCTTGCAGGATTAACTTCTGCATTTACGGTTAACTAAATAGAATTAGCATTGTGCCCGCTCTTACGTTATCTGTACATAAAGAACTGATGTTTTCTTATTTTAGGGGTTTTCTGTCCTTTGTGGGTGCTGGGGGAGGGGAGATAGCAGGAGATCCTTTTATAAATTATACCACCATTTATTTTTGTCTCTTTCTCCTCCCCCATACCACTGTATGTAGATATACAAATTTGAGTTTCTGTATAAGCCTAGAGAAAGTTTATAACATTAGTTTAACACAAATTATGCTTACCTGATAATTTCATATACTTCTGTATGAGGAGAATACACGGCATCATTCCTTACTGTTGTGAAATACTGAACCTGGCCACCAGGAGGAGGCAAAGACACCACAGCCAAAGACTTAAATACTCCCCCTACTTCCCTCATATCTCAGTCATTCTGCCAAGGGAACAAGGAACAGTAAAAGAAATATCAAGGTATAAATGGTGCCGGAAGAGAAAATCTTTTGGTCCGCCCATCTGAGTATATGGGCGGGGGCCGTGGTCTCTCCTCATAAAGAAGGAAATGAAATTATAAGGTAAGCATAATTTATGTTTTCCTTCTTAATATGAGGAGAGTCCACAGCATCATTCCTTAATGTTGGGAAAGAATCCTGGCAGCCTTGACCTTATGCCAGGTGAAACCACGCTCTTCACACCAAAATAAGTACCGTATTTTTCGCTCCATAAGACGCACTTTTTTCCCCTTCAATAGTAAGGGGAAATGTCTGTGCGTCTTATGGAGCGAATGTGATAGCCACTGTTGCCTTCCTGAGGCTGTGTGTACTGTACACTAACATTGTAGAAAAAATGAAGTCGTCAGTAGCTGGCTTAAAATGAAATTACTTTATTGAAAAAACACTAAAACATAGAGGGTTTGTACACTTTAAACGCAACAGACTAAAATGTTTCGGCTGAATGCAGTACTCATATGAGTACAGCGTTCAGCCGAAACATGTTAGTCTGTTGCGTTTAAAGGGTACAAACCCTCTATGTTTTAGTGTTTTTCAATAAAGTAATTTCATTTTAAGCCAGCTACTGTGGTGATTTATTTATTTAAATGGTACTTGTGCTGCTCACTATACATTGACAAGGCAGCAGGAGCTGTGAGGAGGATCGACGGAGAACGTTTGTGGAATTCCCTCTGACCCGCTACCCTAACCAACCCATAGCATGCCGGTAACCAGGAAGTGACGTCATAACAGACGCAAGGACACGGAGCGCGCTCAATCCGCGTGGAGTGAAAGGACAGAAGTCCGGGAGAGCGGCCACAGTGATCTGACGCCTGAGGTTTTGTTGGGAGGTACCAAAGGGAGCGGAGAGGCACCGGAATTTTCGGGTGAGATTGAAATACCGGTACATTCTTTAAAATGTTGATACAAGTACCGTTGTATGTCATTGCCAACAGTGAGAGACTTTTTAAGAATTATTGATAACACACCACTGCTTGGGTTACGTGACTAAAGTACTGTAACTAATAACATTGTACTATATTCTTGGGGAGTATTCGCCCTTATATATGCAAGGCAACAAAGAATACAAGTAACAAAAGTGGGCCTCGTATGTACAGACGTTTGAGTTATGACGGTCTGAGAAAAGCCCCTTATATTTGATGGGAAATTTGTATAGGACATTGTTCCAGACATAACTAATTTTTTTGAAGCAGTTACTACAGTGTTGTACTGGGACATTCCTTTTTTTCTAAATTACTGTACACAGGTTTTCAGGTCAGCCCTGCTAATTAGTTCAGCCACCTGTGCTTTGTATTGGAGAATCTGGTATAGTTTATTAAATAGTTTACTACATCATTTGATTCAGAATATTTTTTTTCTTGTTATCCTGCTCTAAAAACTAGGTGTGTCTTATGGTCGGGTGCGTCTTATGGAGCGAAAAATACGGTAAGCTCTTCACACCTTATGATAGATGCAAAATCGTTCAATCTCCACACAGTCAGCCTCAGAGAATCTAGATTTTAATGAACAAAAGAACCCTGTTCCAGCAGATCCCTGCAACAAGGTAACTTCCACGGAGGAGATGAGGACACTGTCTCAGCATGCACAGCTCAAGAGGTCTGAGATGGAATTTGGCAAAAGGAATGATGTCCTTGCTGGACACCATGAGACCAATCACCTCTATACACTGAGCCACAGAGGGCTTTAAGGAGGTCTGGAGGGCAAGACAAGCAGAAGTTAGCTTGTAACGTCTCTGGTCTGTAAGAAATATCCTCATGTACATGGAGTCTATTATAGTACCCAGGAATTGCACCCTGGTACTGGGAATAAGAGAACTCTTTTCTAAGTTTATCTTCCATCCATGAGATCGAAGAAGAGATAGAAGGGCCTTCGAATGGTCCTCTGCCAGACAAGATGGTGCTTGAACCAGAATATCGTCTAAGTATGGCACTACTGCTATACTGCAAGTAGAGCCCCTAGAACCTTTGCAAAAACTCTTGGAGCAGTAGCTAGACCAAACGGAAGTATAATAAACTGGAAGTGCTGGTCCAGGAACGCAAATCTTAGGAACTTGAAGTGTTTGTGTATTGGAACGTGAAGGTAAACATCCTTCAGATCTATGATGGTCATGAACTGTCCTTTCTGAACTAAGGGAAGGATGGACCTTATTGGTTCCATCTTGAATGAGGGAACAGATTGGAACTTTTTTAAGCACTTTAGATCCATCAGGCGGAAAGTTTCTTCCTTTGGGACCACAAAAAGGTTTGAATAGTACCCCAGACCTCTTTCTGTAAGAGGTACCAGGACAATGACTCCCAGGGAAGAGAGATCCCTCACGCACCCCAGAAAGGCTTCTCTCTTTTATGGCCTTGAAGACAGGTTTGACAAGAGGAAGCTGCCCCTGGGTGGATAAGACTTGAAACCTATCCTGTAACCCTGATCGATGACCTCCAGGACCCACGGGTCTTGTACGTCCCCAAACCAAGCATCCAAAAAGAGTGACAGTCTGCCCCTACGCAATCCAGAGCTGAATCGGGGGCCGCCCCTTCATACCAACTTTGCCTCGGCGGGCTTCTTGTTCTGCTTGGATTTATTCCAGGACTAAGCCGGCTTCCAAGTCCCCTTGGATTGCTCGGGCTTTGCGGAAGGCTGCTGACGTTGGGATTTATCAGAACTAAAGGAACGAAAATTAGGACCTTGTCCTTTAGGTTTGTTCTTCTTATACTGCGGTAAAAAGGAACCTTTGCCTCCAGTAACCGTGGAGATAGAGTCCAGGCCTGGAACAAATAAAATCTCTCTCTTAAATGAGAGGGAAAGAAGTCTTGACTTGGAAGTCATGTCCGCAGACCAGGACTTCAGTCAGAGTGCCCTACGGGCTTGAACAGAAAAACCTTAAACCTTGGAATTATTGCATATTTGCATCACAAATAATAGAATTAGCCACCCTTAATACTAGTGATGCACCGAAATGGAAATTCTGGACCGAAACCGAAAATCCGGGATGCACTTGGCCGAAAACCGAAACAGATACCGAAAATGTGTTTTTTCAAATAATGTTTTTTTTTTTGTTTTTTTTTTTGCATAATTAGAGCCAATAAAAAAGCCCACACTTTTATTGAAAGTAATACACTAAAATTGGACCAAAATATCTTAAAACAATAATATGCTACAAAATAATTTTACCAAAAAAAAGAAAAAAATGCAATTTTCGGCCAAAATGTTTCCTTACTTAAAACAATTATAAATATCAATATACTGTATTCTTCATTTAGTTCTATGTAACAGAATCATATTTAACAGGGGTTTTTTTTTTACCAATTATCCAAATAAAGTATAGTCCTAGAAAACTCATTATATGCAGAACAGTAAGTCAAGTAATAAACTTAAACAGCAGCTCTAGGCTAGCATCAAATTTGAAACATGCTACACAATTTTACCGAAAATAACAGGCAAAAAACCCGAAAACCGAAATAGCCAAAAAGGCTATTTTCGGCCGAAACTTTCTGCGGCCGAAATTTCGGTGCATCCCTACTTAATACCTTAATTCTTTCCTGAATCACGTCAAGGGGACCCTCCACCTCCATCAACTCAGATAAAGAGTTGCACCAGTAGGTAGCTGCTCCAGCAACAGCAGCAACAACCGCTGCCGGGAAAATGAAGAACCAAATCTTCCCCATTCATTCTTAATAATGTTCGCCATCCTCAGGAAATTTGGGCTCTGGAACCTCTAACGTAGCCAAAGCTTCCTTCAACAGAAAGCGTAAATGCTCAATCCTAAATCTAAAGTCTGGTTCCTCCGCAGCTGGAGGCCTAGAGGCAGCAGATTCCGACCCAGAAAGAGCACCCTCTGAAGTATCGGAGGCCCCTTCATCATCGGATAATCTTGTATCAGATAAATCCAATAAGCTAGTAGATGATCCCTGGGAAGGATAGCAATATATAACCTTTCGCTTAGAAGGGCGAGGTAAAGCTCTAAAGGCCGCAGACACAGATTCTGACCCAGAAAGAGCACCCTCTGAAGTATCAGAGGCCCCTTCATCATCGGATAATACAAAGTAGTATATAGGGGGCGCCCTTAATATCACAGTAATTCTATAGTGTCAATACTTACAAAAGACTGTTAAGTGTATTAGGAGATTATGAATAAGTCTAGGTATGTCTATCCTTAATACCAGAAATTCAATGTTTGGCAATAGACTACTCAGAGTATCAGGCAAATTATATATATATATATATATATATAAAGCACAATATAATTATGAAAAAATGACAGATCTAATGATCCTAAATGGTATTATCCACAGGATAAAAAAAAACATAATTTATGTAAGAACTTACCTGATAAATTAATTTCTTTCATATTGGCAAGAGTCCATGAGCTAGTGACGCATGGGATATACATTCCTACCAGGAGGGGCAAAGTTTCCCAAATACACCCCTCACCACACCCACAATTCAGTTTAATGAATAGCCAAGAAGTGGGGTGATAAGAAAGGAGCGAAAGCATCAAACAAGGAATTGGAATAATTGTGCTTTATACAAAAAAAATCATAACCACCACAAAAAGGGTGGGCCTCTTGCCAATATGAAAGAAATGAATTTATCAGGTAAGTTCTTACATAAATTATGTTTTCTTTCATGTAATTGGCAAGAGTCCATGAGCTAGTGACGTATGAGATAGCAGATACCCAAGATGTGGAACTTCCATGCAAGAGTCACTAGAGAGGGAGGGATAAAATAAAGACAGCCAATTCCGCTGAAAAAATAATGCACAACCCAAATCAAAAAGTTTTAATCTTATAATGAAAAAAAACTGAAATTATAAGCAGAAGAATCAAACTGAAACAGCTGCCTGAAGTACTTTTCTACCAAAAACTGCTTCAGAAGAAGAAAAAACATCAAAATGGTAGAATTTAGTAAAAGTATGTAAAGAAGACCAAGTTGCTGCTTTGCAAATCTGATCAACAGAAGCTTCATTCTTAAAAGCCCAGGAAGTAGAAACTGACCTAGTAGACTGAGCCGTAATCCTTTGAGGCGGGGATTTACCCGACTCCACATAAGCATGATGAATCAAAGACTTTAACCAAGATGCCAAAGAAATGGCAGAAGCCTTCAGACCTCTCCTAGAACCAGAAAAGATAACAAATAGACTAGAAGTCTTCCTGAAATCTTTAGTAGCTTCAACATAATATTTCAAAGCTCTAACTACATCCAAAGAATGTAAAGATCTCTCCATAGAATTCTTAGGATTAGGACACAAAGAAGGGACAACAATTTCTCTACTAATGTTAGAATTCACAACTTTAGGTAAAAAATTAAATGAAGTCCGCAAAACCGCCTTATCCTGATGAAAAATCAGAAAAGGAGATTCACAAGAAATAGCAGATAACTCAGAAACTCTTCTAGCAGAAGAGATGGCAAAAAGAAATAAAACTTTCCAAAAAAGTAATTTAATATCCAGAGAATGCATAGGTTCAAACGGAGGAGCCTGTAAAGCCCTCAGAACCAAATTAAGACTCCAAGGAGGAGAAATTGACTTAATGACAGGCTTGATATGAACCAAAGCCTGTACAAAACAATGAATATCAGGATGATTAGCAATCGTTCTGTGAAAAAGTACAGAAAGAGCAGAGATTTGTCCTTTCAAGGAACTTGCAGACAAACTTTTTTTGAAACCATCCTGAAGAAACTGTAAAATTCTAGGAATTCTAAAAGAATGCCAAGAGAATTTATGTGAAGAACACCAAGAAATGTAAGTCTTCCAAACTCTGTAATAGATCTTTCTAGAAACAGATTTACGAGCCTATAACATAGTATTTATCACTGAATCAGAGAAACCTCTATGACTAAGTATTAAGCGTTCAATCTCCATACCTTCAAATTTAATGTTTTGAGATCCTGATAAAAAAATGGGCCTTGAGATAAAAGGTCTGGCCTTAACGGAAGTGTCCAAGGTTGGCAACTGGCCATCCGAACGAGATCTGCATACCAAAACCTGTGTGGCCATGCTGGAGCAACCAGCAGTACAAACGAACGCTCCATTAGGATTTTGAAAATCACTTTTGGAAGAAGAACTAGAGGCGGAAAGATATAAGCAGGTTGATAATTCCAAGGAAGTGACAACGCGTCCACGAGAAGGAGTAAATGAAGTAACCAGACTATTCCATTCCCTAGAAATTACTTCTGAAATAGCATCAGGAACTGGAAAAACTTCTGGAATAACTACATGAGGTTTAAAAACTGAATTTAAACGCTTATTAGTTTTAATATCAACTAAACTCCTCCATATCTAATGCAATCAACACTTCTTTAAGTAAAGAATGAATAAACTCCATCTTAAACAAATATGAAGATTTATCAGTGTCAATATTGGAGGCAGAATCTTCTGAACCAGATAGATCCTCATCAGAAATAGATAAGTCAGAATGATGGCGGTCATTTAAAAATTCATCTGAAATATGAGAAGTTTTAAAAGACCTCTTACGTTTACTAGAAGGAGGAATAACAGACAGAGCCTTCCGAATAGAATTAGAAACAAATTATTTTACATTAACAGGAACATCCTGAACATTAGATGTTGAAGGAACAACAACAACAGGTAATGGATTATTACTAATGAAAATATTATCAGCGTTTGATAGTTTATCATGACAACTAACACAAACTACAGCCGGAGAACAGTTACCAAAAGTTTAACAAATGCACTTAGCTCAGGCAGTGTCTTTCCAGAAGTAGATTCTGAACCAGGGTCAGGTAGAGACATCTTGCAATATGTAATAGAAAAAACAACATATAAAGCAAAATTATCAAATTCCTTAAATGGCAGTTTCAGGAATGGGAAAAAATGCAAAACAAAACAAACCTCTAGAAAACAGAAGCAACTAAAAAGTGAGACTGAAATAATGTGAAAAAAACTGGCACCAAGAATGACGCCCACATTTTTGGCGCCAAGAATAACGGCCACATTTTTTTGGCGCCAAAAACGTCCGCAACACACATACGTCAAAAAATGACGCAATCACGTGAAAACTTCCGGCGTCAACTATGACACCGGAAATGACGAAATTTTTGCGCCAAAAAAGTCTTGCGCCAAGAATGACGCAATAAATTGAACCATTTTCTGCACCCGCTAGCCTAACAGCCCGCAATTTAGAAAAAAAGTCAATTGAAAATTTTAAGGTAAGAAAAAATATAATTCATATGCATTTTCCCAAAAAAAATGAAACTGACAGTCTGAAAGAAGGAATACTGATTATCCTGAATCATGGCAAATATAAGTTTAACACATATATTTAGAACTTTACATGTAAAGTGCCCAACCATAGCTTAGAGTGTCATGAATAGAAATAAGACTTACTTACCCTAAGACACTCATCTACATATAGTAGATAGCCAAACCAGTACTGAAACGAGAATCAGTAGAGGTAATGGTATATAAGAGTATATCGTCGATCTGAAAAGGGAGGTAGGAGAAGAAATCTCTACGACCGATAACAGAGAACCTATGAAATAGATCCCCTAGAGGAAGACCATGGTTTTCAAATAGGCAATACTCTCTTCACATGCCTCTGACATTCACTGCACTCTGAGAGGAAAACCGGGCTTCAGCCTGCTGCGAAGCGCATATCAACGTAGAAATCTAGCACAAACTTACTTCACCACCTCCATGGGAGGCAAAGTTTGTAAAACTGAATTGTGGGTGTGGTGAGGGCTGTATTTATAGGCATTTTGAGGTTTGGGAAACTTTGCCCCTCCTGGTAGGAATGTATATCCCATACGTCACTAGCTCATGGACTCTTGCCAATTACATGAAAGAAATATTATTGAGATCTACAATATAAAATTTATAGATAATTGAATCAACAAATTGAATATGTAAAAAAGTCTCTGGTGGTGGCAGAGTATCAATGGAGGCAGCAATCTGTGATGATCAAGGCCAGGATCCAGGAACAACGGTCTAGAAGAGCAAAAGAGAATAGATGGCGCATCTGTTCTCTTTTGATCATCGGATAATCTTGTATCAGATAAATCCAATAAGCTAGTAGATGATCCCTGGGAAGGATAGCAATATTTAACCTTTGGCTTAGAAGGGCGAGGTAAAGCACTAAAGGCCGCAGACACTGCCGTTTGTAATTGCTCAGCAAAGTATGGCGGTAAAAGGGCCCCTCCGGATGGAGGATTCAGAGTGCTACGGTAAGCTGCATGTGTAATAGGAGAGGACTGTAGAGTGCACACCTCATGGGACGGAGACTCCTCACAGATGGACGGCTCAGTGGTATCAAACATTAACTTTCTTTCACATGATTACTTTATCAAGGCATGTGGAACATAATTGAGCAGGCGGGTATACCGCGGCCTCCTCACAATATGTATTAGATTTAGGTAAAGAGGGAGTACCCTCTAACGCATCAGATCCTCTATAGTTTTATCTTATCTATAGTCTGCTTTTGAAGCGCAAACGGCACCTTTATACCCCCAATGGCCCAGGCCAAAAAGAGAAACCGCTTCTTCTCCAGTAAATCGCATGGTCAGGAAAGAGGAAATCAGTGTAATCACACCCAGTCACATGTCGCGCAATGCAGGACTGCTCCTGCCATAGGAAAAAAGCGCGCCAAGCCTTTCAGACTGCACAGCTTCCAAAAAACGAAAGTAAAACCTCTACGTTCCAACATCTACCTGAGCCACATCTCACATGTCGCAACATAATCATAATAAAATAAAATTATGTGATTAATCCCCCCTGTTAAATAATCCCCCTCCGGTGATATTAACCCTTGATTCCAAACAGATAAAAGGAGCCACACTGTGATCCTGTCTTCTTGCGTTATATGTATAAAAAAATGAAACGATCTTACCGGAATCTATGCCGTGGAACAGAAATACAGCCTCTCAAGTTTGACAGTCTTGTAGCATCGCTCCTGGACTTGAGTGATGGAAGCAGGAAGTGGAACGCGTCAACACTGATTGCTTAGGAGCTGTTAATGAGTCTTGATGGGTTCGCAGAAAGACTCTCCCTGCATCTCCAGACTCTAACATTCGTCAATGCTCTCACTAAGAGGCTGACAAGACTACTTAAAACTCCAGTCCCATTTCGAAGGGTAGATACCCTTCATAAGGCACTACTAAGAATCTTCTGACATTTCTCTGCCAACCTCCTGTGACGAAAGGCAAAGAATGACTGGGATATGAGGGAAGTAGGGGGGGTATTTAAGCCTTTGGCTGTGGTGTCTTTGCTTCCTCCTGGTGGCCAGGTTCAGTATTTCCCAACAGTAAGGAATGATGTTGGGGACTCTCCTCATATTAAGAAGGAAATGTAATTTAACACTCCATTCATATCACTATTTGAATGACTATTGATGCAACATCTCATTGTAGAGCTAGTAAAAGAAAGCCTAGAGCCAAACTTAGCTACCTTGAGCCACTTAGTGTCATATCTAAGGGAATACATCATGAAGGTCCCTTCTTTAAATGAGATCATTACATATAATCAGTTGAAGTTTCGTAGTGGACTCCAAAAGTGGTTGCACATAATCTTCCAGGGGAAGAAGGAACCTGGTTGTTTGGAGATAAATCTGGCATTAAAAAAAAATATATAACAATAATAATAATAATAATAATAATAATATTAGATATAATTGTCACATGTGAAAATTCAACAACAAAAAAAACTAAATACCTCACACACATTAAGGCAACCCCTATGTAGCATTCACCAAAAAAAAAAAGACAGGCCATAGAGAAATGCAAAGCCTGAAACGCCACCATTTCAAGAGAGAGTATAAAAGACTCCTAACTCCCCTTCCATATAAGCTTCAATTAAAAGCAGTAATAAAAAAGAAAGGAAGCTTTGAGAGTGAGACTTATGGACATCAGACAAAATATGTTTATCTTGACTTGACCCAATAGCATTCATCAATACATTTCATAGTTTTCCATTAAGTAGCCAAATACATAAACTTTAAAACAAACAAGTGGTGTGTTCATTCCACAGTTCCAAGAGAAAAAAGTGACTAACCTATCTACCTTATATAGCTGCATTCAAAGACATCATTCCTGTTGGTGTTAATATTTAAACATATTTAAACTTCACTCTCAACAAAATCTGCTTTCAGCTGAGACAGCTTGGCAATTGCTGAATTCCAGCTAAGGAACAGCATAAATGTCAATATGATGTTTATGGGCCCTCTGCAGAACCCATAAGACTTCCTGCATCAGATAAAGACTTTGATTGCCTCCCTGGAATACAATATAATATACTGTTGTACAACTGTCAGGACTTTCACGTGACCTTAAACACTGAGAATTTTACTCTACGGCTTTTATTTAAAAAACACTGGGAAGACAACTCTGAACCTGTCCGACCGGCAATTCTTCTTAAA
This sequence comes from Bombina bombina, assembly GCF_027579735.1. Taxonomy (NCBI): domain Eukaryota; kingdom Metazoa; phylum Chordata; class Amphibia; order Anura; family Bombinatoridae; genus Bombina; species Bombina bombina. Next base: position 427,908,798 of record NC_069504.1, on the reverse strand, counting down.
AGGTACATTCCAGTCAAAATTGAAATGCACATAGATAAATTACATATTTAAATAGAAAGATATTTGCAATATACATGTATTAGCAAAAATGCTTCTAGTAAAAGTTATTATGGTTTTAGTGTTAACATTATTTACTGCACGTGCATGTGAAGCATAGCCAGATAGTCTCAGTGCACCAGCATTTTAAATAATGCAGCTGCTAAGAGCACCAGTGGGGCTTGTATCATGTTAGCAATTAAATTGAGTGATTACCAGATAGTACAAGCACCTTAGGCTCTCTGAGCAAGTGCTGTGTTTAAAATGCTGGTGCACGGTGCATACTTAAATACACCTTTGAAACAGCTATAGCTTTACTTAGAAGCATTTTTGCTAATACATGTGAATTACAAAATGCTTCTATTCAAAACTGAAATGCATACATGTGGATACCAATTTGGACTGGACTGTCCCTTTAACTACCAGCTTCAGGTTCACGTATGTGCTGCTGTTTAGCTTGCTTGAAAAAGCAGACACACCAGGCCAACTGCTAACTTTTAATGCACTTAGCAACAGCAATGACTTCTGACAAATGCACCTAAAGAAATTGATTACATAAAGTTGCTTCCATGCCAGGGTGCTAGAATCTGCAATCAAGCATATTCTCCTAGGAATCACACTGATTTGATGCAAGAGAGACAATTATCCACGCTGACAATGCTTGTTTAAAATCTGTTAAAACAAAACAAAAAAAAAGACAGTTTAATTCAAGAGATATCTAACTTTCAAAGAGTAGCCTTAACTGGTTACAATTCCTGTCTGGCCCAGTGTACCACAGGTATGGTCAAGGAAAAAAAGTACGCTCTGATGATGTCTGGTAGGGGAGATTTCACCAGACTGAAATCCATTCATGCTTAGCAAGGAAAGTCAACAAAATCTTTATTGAAGTTCTCGGAAGAGGACAAAATAAGATTATTATTATTTTTATTATTATCTAGATAGTGTTATACTTGGATGTCTTAAACTACAATAAATGTTACAAAGACATCGGTAAATGTAAATTTTCATCCCCATGGCAAATCTGCCCCAAAGCAATGAACAGTGGCTAATGGAATATTTACCTATGTATTCTTTGAGGCTTATTAACATAAATGCTGGAGTGGAACAGCCCCAATAGTTACAAGAGGAACCATTTTTAATCTGTGTGGGCTGATATGCTTTTTTTCAAAGCTCACAGGTCTAGGAGAGATTTTGCCTTTCTTGAAATTGAGAAACAGGAGTAGAACCCAGTCTTACAGACTTGAGACCAAATGATCCTGAATAAGGTTCTGTAACTGTTCTGCCACACGAGAAGCCAAACTTATGTAATAGTAATAGGCTGTTGTACAAATACTTGTAAAGAAAAGAACAAAAAAATACAATTACATCATCTGAACCCAAGTGCAACAATGTTGAAAAACCTATTCACTAAGCTAGCCAACAAAACTGTAGAAGGAACGCGCCAAAAAAAAAAAAAAAAAAAAAATATATGTAAAAAAAAATTATTTTAAAAAAAATTAGAATTATGTAGTCAAATACACATCCACTTCCAGACTCTATATTGTAATTGCAAACAGTTGCAGTTGAAGAACCATCAAGTCTGTCTACATTTCCTTTTATTTGCATATGTGGAACACTCCTTCAAATACCTGCAGTGAAGCTTAAAGGGATACTAAACACAATTTTTTTCTTTAATGATTCAGATAAAACAAGCAATTTTAAGCAACTTTCGGATTTACTCCTATCATTTTTTCTTCGTTCACTTGCTTTCTTTATTTAAAAAGCAGAAATTTAAAGCTTAGGAGCCAGCCCATTTAAGGCTCAGCACCCTGGATAGCGCTTGTTTATTGGTGGCTACATTTAGCAAACCAATAAGCAAGCATAACCCAGGTTCTCAACCAAAAATGGGTCGGCTCTTAAGTGTTACATTACTGCTTTTTAAATAAAGATAGCAAGAGAACGATGAAAAATTGATAATAGGAGTAAATTGGAAAGTAGCTTAAAATAGCATGCGCTATCCGCATCAGTAAAGAAAAAAATTGGGTTTAGTGTCCCTTTAAATGGTCATTAAATACTTAACATATTCCAGGCACATCCCCCTTATTATGGTGCTGACGTTTTGTAACCTAGGTTACAATGCAGGTAACTGAAGGTAGATTTCAAAATGGCAGCACCCATGACTACAGGGAGGTGGGCAACAACCTCAATGCTATGCTTATAAAATGTGTGAAAATGTTTAATGACCCTTTAAAGGGGTGGCACCAATTAACTAGAGGGACGTCCATAAAATGTATTTAGTGTTTATGCGCAATAAAAAACTAAGCAGTATACTTTAATATCTATATTTAATTTGCTCTCTTTTTCTGTAATTTAACTGAAAATTGTGTGGTTTTCCAAAAAAAAAAAAAAAAAATCTTGAAAAGCATTGTAAATACTGTGGATAAGGGCTTCGGCATGTGGTAATAGATTTGGAAACAAGGAAATTCCTTATAAGAGACCAATACACTATTCCAGTGTTTTATACCCTGCCTAAAGTCCATAAAAACAGAATTTATGCTTACCTGATAAATTACTTTCTCCAATGGTGTGTCCGGTCCACGGCGTCATCCTTACTTGTGGGATATTCTCTTCCCCAACAGGAAATGGCAAAGAGCCCAGCAAAGCTGGTCATATGATCCCTCCTAGGCTCCGCCTACCCCAGTCATTCGACCGACGTACAGGAGGAAATATGCATAGGAGAAACCATATGATACCGTGGTGACTGTAGTTAGAGAAAATAATTCATCAGACCTGATTAAAAAAACCAGGGCGGGCCGCGGACCGGACACACCGTTGGAGAAAGTAATTTATCAGGTAAGCATAAATTCTGTTTTCTCCAACATAGGTGTGTCCGGTCCACGGCGTCATCCTTACTTGTGGGAACCAATACCAAAGCTTTAGGACACGGATGAAGGGAGGGAGCAAATCAGGTCACCTAAATGGAAGGCACCACGGCTTGCAAAACCTTTCTCCCAAAAATAGCCTCAGAAGAAGCAAAAGTATCAAATTTGTAAAATTTGGCAAAAGTGTGCAGTGAAGACCAAGTCGCTGCCTTACACATCTGGTCAACAGAAGCCTCGTTCTTGAAGGCCCATGTGGAAGCCACAGCCCTAGTGGAGTGAGCTGTGATTCTTTCAGGAGGCTGCCGTCCGGCAGTCTCATAAGCCAAACGGATAATGCTTTTAAGCCAAAAAGAAAGAGAGGTAGAAATTGCTTTTTGACCTCTGCTTTTACCAGAATAAACAACAAACAAAGAAGAAGTTTGTCTGAAATCTTTAGTGGCCTCTAAATAGAATTTTAGAGCACGGACTACGTCCAAATTGTGTAACAAACGTTCCTTCTTTGAAACTGGATTCGGGCACAAAGAAGGTACAACTATCTCCTGGTTAATATTCTTGTTGGAAACAACTTTCGGAAGAAAACCAGGCTTAGTACGCAAAACCACCTTATCTGCATGGAACACCAGATAGGGCGGAGAACACTGCAGAGCAGATAACTCAGAAACTCTTCTAGCAGAAGAAATTGCAACCAAAAACAAAACTTTCCAAGATAATAACTTAATATCTACGGAATGTAAGGGTTCAAACGGAACCCCTTGAAGAACTGAAAGAACTAGATTAAGACTCCAGGGAGGAGTCAAAGGTCTGTAAACAGGCTTGATTCTAACCAGAGCCTGAACAAACGCTTGAACGTCTGGCACAGCTGCCAGCCTTTTGTGAAGTAAAACAGATAACGCAGAAATCTGTCCCTTCAGAGAACTTGCAGATAATCCCTTCTCCAAACCCTCTTGTAGAAAGGATAAAATCCTAGGAATTTTTATCTTGTTCCATGGGAATCCTTTAGATTCACACCAATAGATATATTTTTTCCATATCTTATGGTAAATTTTTCTAGTTACAGGCTTTCTAGCCTGAATCAGAGTATCTATTACAGAATCTGAAAACCCACGCTTTGATAAAATCAAGCGTTCAATCTCCAAGCAGTCAGTTGGAGAGAAACCAGATTCGGATGTTCGAATGGACCTTGAACAAGAAGGTCCTGTCTCAAAGGTAGCTTCCATGGTGGAGCCGATGACATATTCACCAGGTCTGCATACCAAGTCCTGCGTGGCCACGCAGGAGCTATCAAGATCACCGAAGCCCTCTCCTGGTTGATCCTGGCTACCAGCCTGGGAATGAGAGGAAACGGTGGGAAAACATAAGCTAGGTTGAAGGTCCAAGGTGCTACTAGTGCATCCACTAGAGACGCCTTGGGATCCCTGGATCTGGACCCGTAACAAGGAACCTTGAAGTTCTGACGAGACGCCATCAGATCCATGTCTGGAATGCCCCATAATTGGGTTATTTGGGCAAAGATTTCCGGGTGGAGTTCCCACTCCCCCGGATGGAAAGTCTGACGACTCAGAAAATCCGCTTCCCAATTTTCCACTCCTGGGATGTGGATTGCAGACAAGTGGCAGGAGTGATCCTCCGCCCATTGAATTATCTTGGTCACTTCCTCCATCGCCAGGGAACTCCTTGTTCCCCCCTGATGGTTGATATATGCGACTGTCGTCATGTTGTCTGATTGAAACCTTATGAATTTGGCCTTTGCTAGATGAGGCCAAGCTTTGAGAGCATTGAATATCGCTCTCAGTTCCAGAATGTTTATCGGGAGAAGAGATTCTTCCCGAGACCATAGACCCTGAGCTTTCAGGGGTTCCCAGACCGCGCCCCAGCCCACCAGACTGGCGTCGGTCGTGACAATGACCCACTCTGGTCTGCGGAAGCTCATTCCCTGTGACAGGTTGTCCAGGATTAGCCACCAACGGAGTGAATCTCTGGTCCTTTGATCTACTTGAATCGTCGGAGACAAGTCTGTATAATCCCCATTCCACTGTCTGAGCATGCACAGTTGTAATGGTCTTAGATGAATTCGTGCAAAAGGAACTACGTCCATTGCTGCAACCATCAATCCTATTACTTCCATGCACTGCGCTATGGAAGGACGAAGAACAGAATGAAGAACTTGACAAGAGCTTAGAAGTTTTGATTTTCTGACCTCTGTCAGAAAAATCCTCATTTCTAAGGAGTCTTATTGTTCCCAAGAAGGGAACTCTTGTTGACGGGGAAAGAGAACTTTTTTCTATGTTCACTTTCCATCCGTGAGATCTGAGAAAGGCTAGGACGATGTCCGTATGAGCCTTTGCTTTTGACAGAGACGACGCTTGAATCAGGATGTCGTCCAAGTACGGTATTACTGCAATGCCCCTTGGTCTTAGAACCGCTAGAAGGGACCCTAGTACCTTTGTGAAAATTCTCGGAGCAGTGGCTAATCCGAAAGGAAGTGCCACAAACTGGTAATGCTTGTCCAGAAAAGCGAACCTTAGGAACTGATGATGTTCCTTGTGGATAGGAATATGGAGGTACGCATCCTTTAAATCCACCGTGGTCATAAATTGACCTTCCTGGATGGTAGGAAGGATCGTTCGAATGGTTTCCATTTTGAATGATGGAACCCTGAGAAATTTGTTTAGGATCTTGAGATCTAGAATTGGTCTGAACGTTCCCTCTTTTTTGGGAACTATGAACAGGTTGGAGTAAAATCCCATCCCTTGTTCTCTTATTGGAACTGGATGAATTACTCCCATCCTTAACAGGTCTTCTACACAATGTAAGAATGCCTGTCTTTTTATTTGGTTTGAAGATAATTGAGACTTGTGGAACCTTCCCCTTGGGGGTAGTTCCTTGAATTCCAGGAGATAACCTTGAGAAACTATTTCTAGTGCCCAAGGATCCTGAACATCTCTTGCCCAGGCCTGAGCAAAGAGAGAAAGTCTGCCCCCCACCAGATCCGGTCCCGGATCGGGGGCCATCCCTTCATGCTGTTTTGGTAGCAGTGGCAGGCTTCTTGGCCTGCTTACCCTTGTTCCAGCCTTGCATCGGTCTCCAGGCTGGTTTGGGTTGAGAAGTATTACCCTCTTGCTTAGAGGATGTAGAAGTAGAGGCTGGTCCGTTTCTGCGAAAGGGACGAAAATTAGGCTTATTTCTAGCCTTAAAAGACCTATCCTGAGGAAGGGCGTGGCCCTTTCCTCCGGTGATGTCTGAAATAATCTCTTTCAAATCAGGACCAAACAGTGTTTTGCCCTTGAAAGGGATGTTGGGCAATTTTGTCTTGGAAGACACATCCGCTGACCAAGACTTTAGCCAGAGCGCTCTGCGCGCCACGATAGCAAACCCTGAATTTTTCGCCGCTAATCTCGCTAATTGCAAAGCGGCATCTAGAATAAAAGAGTTAGCCAATTTAAGTGCATGAACTCTGTCCATAATCTCCTCATACGAAGATTCCTTATCGAGCGACTTTTCTAGTTCTTCGAACCAGAAACACGCTGCCGTAGTGACAGGAACAATGCATGAAATTGGTTGAAGAAGGTAACCTTGCTGAACAAACATTCTTTTAAGCAAACCCTCTAATTTTTTATCCATAGGATCTTTAAAAGCACAACTATCTTCTATGGGAATAGTAGTGCGTTTGTTTAGAGTAGAGACCGCCCCCTCGACCTTAGGGACTGTCTGCCATAAGTCCTTTCTGGGGTCGACTATAGGAAATAATTTCTTAAATATAGGGGGAGGCACAAAAGGTATGCCGGGCCTTTCCCATTCCTTGTTTACTATGTCCGCCACCCACTTGGGTATAGGAAAAACATCGGGGGGCACCGGAACCTCTAGGAACTTGTCCATCTTACATAATTTCTCTGGAATGACCAAATTGTCACAATCATCCAGAGTAGATAATACCTCCTTAAGCAGTGCGCGGAGATGTTCTAATTTAAATTTAAATGTTACAACATCAGGTTCAGCTTGTTGAGAAATTTTCCCTGAATCTGAAATTTCTCCCTCAGACAAAACCTCCCTCCTGGCCCCTTCAGATTGGTGTGAGGTATGTCAGAAGCGTTATCATCAGCGTCCTCTTGCTCTTCAGTGTTTAAAACAGAGCAATCGCGCTTTCTTTGATAAGTAGGCATTTTAGATAAAATATTTGCAATAGAATTATCCATAACAGCCGTTAATTGTTGCATAGTAATAAGTATTGGCGCACTAGATGTACTAGGGGCCTCTTGTGTGGGCAAAACTGGTGTAGACACAGAAGGGGGTGATGCAGTACCATGCTTACTCCCCTCATCTGAAGAATCATCTTGGGCACTATTATTATCTGTGGCATCATTGTCCCTACTTTGTTTGGACACCATGTCACAATTATCACATATATTTAAATGGGGAGACACATTGGCTTTCATACATATAGAACATCGTTTATCTGATGGTTCAGACATGTTAAACAGGCTTAAACTTGTCAACAAAGCACAAAAAACGTTTTAAAATAAAACCGTTACTGTCACTTTAAATTTTAAACAGAACACACTTTATTACTGAATATGCGAAAAAGTATGAAGCAATTGTTCAAAATTCACCAAAATTTCACCACAGTATCTTAAAGCCTTAAAAGTATTGCACACCAAATTTGAAAGCTTTAACCCTATACAGTCCCAGGAATCTGCTTTGCTGAGACCCAACCAAGCCCAGAGGGGAATACGATACCAAATGACGCCTTCTATAAGCTTTTTCAGTGGATCTTAGCTCCTCACACATGCATCTGCATGCCTTGCCTTCCAAAAACAACTGCGTATTAGTGGCGCGAAAATGAGGCTCTGCCTATGACTAGAGAAGGCCCCCATCTGAAAAAGGTGTCCATACAGTGCCTGCCGTTTTTTAACAACAATCCCCAAGATTATAATAATTATAAAGCGCTATAATCTGTCAAATATGCTTAGCAAGTAAAATGTCTACCAGTTTTTTAAGCCCTTATAAAGCCTTTATTCTTATACTTAATCTAAGAAAATGGCTTACCGGTCCCCATAGGAAAAATGACAGCCTTCCAGCATTACCAAGTCGTGTTAGAAATGTGGCCATCATACCTCAGGCAGAAAAGTCTGCCAACTGCTTCCCCCAACTGAAGTTACTTCATCTCAACAGTCCTGTGTGGAAACAGCAATCGATTTTAGTAACGTTTGCTAAAATCATCTTCCTCTCACAAACAGAAATCTTCTTCTCTTTTCTGTTTCAGAGTAAATAGTACATACCAGCACTATTTTAAAATAACAAACACTTGATTGAAGAATAAAAACTACATTTAAACACCAAAAAACTCTTAGCCATCTCCGTGGAGATGTTGCCTGTGCAACGGCAAAGAGAATGACTGGGGTAGGCGGAGCCTAGGAGGGATCATATGACCAGCTTTGCTGGGCTCTTTGCCATTTCCTGTTGGGGAAGAGAATATCCCACAAGTACTGATGACGCCGTGGACCGGACACACCTATGTTGGAGAAAACCTTTTAAAACTACCAGGTCGCCCAATTTTGGCAGGGACTCTGTCTGTTTTCACTAACATTTCAGTATACCTAGCTAAAGTTCTTAGACCTATTGTCATGCAATCCTCTTCCTACATCAGATACTGGTGATGTTTTACTAAAAATTGATGAATTATCAGGGAATTATGTTATTAAGAGTATCCTGACAGCCAGTAATAAGTTTACTTCGCAAGAACAACAGTTTCTTATTGAATTATTGGAAATTATTTTGTGTTGCAATTATTTTTGTTTCAGAATACTTTTTATAAACGGCGACAAGGGACAGCTATGGGGTCCAATGTTGCCCCTACATATGCCAACATATATATGAATTGGTACAAAGAGTACTTAATTCATTTTCAAAAACTATTTCTTCTGGTGGCGATATATAGACGATATTTTTTGCATATAGTGGGGTGACATTGGATCCCTAAAAGAATTTGTACATGCTCTCAATCTTAACTCTAGATACATTAAGTTTACCCTTACATGGAGTGAGGAGAGTGTTAATTTTTTGGACACACAGGTGTATAAACATAATGGATCATTATTAACAGATCTTTTTCGCAAGGAAACAGACCGCAACACTTTGTTGCATTATATCAGTGCCCACCCTCCTTCGTTAAAAAAAGTTAATTTATGCTTACCTGATAAATTTATTTCTTCTACGATATGACGAGTCCACGGATTTCATCCTAACTTGTGTGATACAATACAAAAGCTACAGGACACAGATGAAAGGGAGGGACAAGACAGGAACCTAAACGGAAGGCACCACTGCTTGAAGAACCTTTCTCCCAAAACCAGCCCCAGAAGAAGCAAAAGTATCAAAATTTGAACATTTGGAAAAAGTGTGAAGAGACGACCAAGTCGCAGCCTTGCAAATCTGTTCAACAGAAGCATCGTTTTTAAATGCCCATGAGGAAGCCACAGCCCTAGTAGAATGAGCCGTAATTCTTTCAAGAGGCTGCTGTCCAGCAGTCTCATACGCCAGACGGATGATACTCTTCAGCCAAAAAGAAAGAGGTAGCTGTAGCTTTCTGACCCCTACGCTTTCCAGAACAAACAATGAATAATGAAGATGATTGACGGAAATACTTAGTCGCCTGCAAGTAAAACTTCAGGGCAGGGACCACGTCCAGGTTATGCAACATACGCTCCTTCTAAGAAGAAGGGTTAGGACATAATGAAGGAACAACGATTTCCTGATTAATATTCTTATTAGAAACAACCTTAGGAAGGAAACCAGGTTTGGTACATAAAACCACCTTATCAGAATGGAAGATAAGGCGAATCACATTGTAATGCTGAAAGCTCAGAAACTCTAAGAGCAGAAGAAATAGCAACCAAAAACAAAACTTTCCAAGATAACAACTTAATATCTATGGAATGCATGGGTTCAAACGGAACCCCTTGAAAAACGTTTAAGAACTAAATTCAAACTCCAGGGTGGAGCAATTGGTCTAAACACAGGCTTAATTCTGGTTAGAGCCTGACAAAAAGACTGAACGTCTGGAACATCTGCCAAACGTTTGTGTAGAAAAATTGACAAAGCAGAAATTTGTCCCTTTAAGGAACTCGCTGATAACCCTTTCTCCAATCCTTCTTGGAGAACAGAATCCTGGGAATCCTAACTTTACTCCATGAGTAGCCCTTGGATTCACACCAAAAAAGATATTTACACCATATCTTATGATAGATCTTTCTAGTGACAAGCTTACGTGCCTGAATCAAAGTATCAATGACCGAATCAGAGAATCCCCGCTTAGATAAAATCAAGCGTTCAATCTCCAAGCAGTCAGCTGCAGAGAAATTAGATTTGGATGTTGGAAAGGACCTTGAATGAGAAGGTCCTGTCTCACTGGAAGTTTCCATGGAAGCAGAGAGGACATGCCCACTAGATATGCATACCAAGTCCTGCGTGGCCACGCAGGCGCGATTAGAATTACTGAAGCTCTCTCCTGTTTGATCCGAGCAATCACCCGGGGAAGGAGAGGAAACGGTGAAAACACATAAGCTAGGTTGAACGACCAGGGCACTGCCAAGGCATCTATTAGTTCGGCCTGAGGATCCCTCAACCTGGATCTGTATCTTGGGAGCTTGGCATTCTGTCGAAACGCCATCAGATCCAATTCTGGTCTGCCCCATCGGAGAATCAGTGAGGCAAATACCTCCGGATGGAGTTCCCACTCCCCCGGATGAAAAGCCTGTCTGCTTAAAATATCCACTTCCCAGTTGTCTACTCCTGGGATGTAGACTTCTGACAGATAACAAGAGTGGGCCTCCGCCCATCGAATTATCTTGGATACTTCTGTCATCGCTAAGGAACTCCTCGTTCCTCCCTGATGGTTGATGTAAGCCACAGTCGTAATGTTGACCGACTGGATTCTGATGAATTTGGCTGTAGCCAACTGAGGCCACGCCTGAAGAGCATTGAATATTGCTCTCAATTCCAGAATTGGAAGTAGAGACTCCACCTGAGTCCATACACCATGAGCCTTCAGGGAATTCCAGACTGCACCCCAGCCTAGTAGACTGGCGTCCGTCGTCACCATCACCCACGAGGGTCTGCGGAAACACGTCCCTTGGGACAGATGATCCAGCGACAACCACCAAAGAAGAGAATCTCTGGTCTCCTGGTCCAGATTTATCTGAGGAGATAAATTTGCATAATCCACATTCCACTGTCCGAGCATGCATACAGTTGCAGTGGTCGGAGATGAAATCGATGTCCATTGCCGCCACTATAAATCCAATTACCTCCATGCACTGAGCCACTGATGGCCAAGGATTGGACTGAAGGACTCGGCATATATTTAGAATCTTTGACTTTCTGACCTCCGTCAGAAAAATCTTCATGGCTATAGAATCTATCAGAGTTCCCAAGAAGGGAACCTTTGTCTGTGGAATTAGTGAACTTTTTTCTAGATTCACCTTCCATCCGTGAGTTCTCAGAAAGGACAGCACTGTGTCTGAGATTTTGTTAGATGATAAGTCGACGCCTGAATCAGAATATCGTGCAGATAAGGTGCCACTGCTATGCCCAGAGGTCTGAGAACTGCCAGAAGGGACAATAGAACCTTTGTGAAGATTCTGGGTGCTGTGGTCAACCCGAAGGGAAGAGCCACAAACTGAAAATGTTTGTCCAGGAAGGCAAACCTTAGCAACTGATGATGATCCTTGTGGATAAGAATATGAAGGTATGCATCCTTCAAGTCCACGGTAGTCATATATTGACCCTCCTGGATCATTGGTAAAATTGAGCGAATGATCTCCATCTTGAAAGATGGGACTCTGAGAAACTTGTTTAGACACTTGAGATCTAAAATGGGTCTGAGCGTTCCCTCTTTTTTGGGAACCACGAAAAGATTTGAGTAAAACCCCCGCCCCTGTTCTAGTCTTGGAACGGGACTAATTACTCCCATAGTAGAGGTTTTTTACGTAACGTAAGAACGCCTCTCTATCTGGTCTACATACAATCGTGAAGAAGAAATCTCCCTCTTGGGAGAAATTTTTTTAATTCCTGTTGATACCCGTGGGTCATGAGTTCCAGTGCCCAGGGGTCCTGAACATCTCTTGCCCAAGCCTGGGCAAAGAGAGAAAGTCTGCCCCCTACTGGATCCGGTCCCGGATCGGGGGCCGCCCCTTCATGCTGTCTTGGTATTAGCAGCGGGCTTCTTGTGTTGTTTACCCTTGTTCCAAGCCTGGTTAGGTCTCCAGACTGACTTGGCCTGAGCTAAATTCCCTTCCTGTTTTGTGGAGGAAGAGGGTACTCCTTTGCAGTTCCGAAAGGAACGAAAATTATTCTGTTTACCCCTCAATTTAACAGTCTTATCCTGAGGTAGGAGATGACCCTTACCTCCAGTGATGTCAGAAATGATTTCCTTCAAGTCAGGCCCGAATAGGGTCTTACCCTTGAAAGGAATAGCCAAAAGCTTTGACTTAGATGACACATCCGCAGACCAAGATTTTAACCATAACGCTCTACGCGCTAAAATGGCAAATCCAGCATTCTTAACCGCCAACTTAGGAATTTGAAAGGTGGCATCTGTGATAAAAGAATTAGCCAGCTTGAGAGCCTTAATTCTATCTAAGATATCCTCTGAAGGAGTCTCAGTCTTAAGAGACTCTAAGGCCTCAAACCAAAAGGCAGCCGCAGTTGTAACTGGTACAATGCATGCCCTAGGTTGCAAGAGGAAACCCTGATGAATAAACAATTTCTTTAGAAGACCCTCCAAATTTCTTATCCATAGGGTCTTTGAAAGCACAGCTGTCCTCAATAGGAATAATTGTACGCTTAGCCAGGGTAGATATAGCTCCTTCCACCTTAGGGACTGTTTGCCAGGAGTCCCGAACAGTGTCCGATATAGGATACATTTTCTTGAAATTAGGAGAGGGTGCGAACGGGATACCTGGTCTGTACCATTCCCTCTTAATAATCTCCGAAATTCTCTTAGGAACCGGAAAAACGTCAGTGTAAGCAGGTACCTCTAAGTATTTGTCCATCTTACACAATTTCTCTGGTGGTACCACAATAGGGTCACAGTCATCCAGAGTCGCTAAAACCTCCCTAAGTAAAAGACGGAGGTGCTCAAGCTTAAATTTAAAAGGACATTACGTGCAAGTCTGTCTGAGGTAACGCACTTCCAGAATCGGAAACTTCCCCCTCAGATAGAAGTTCCCTAACCCCCAATTCAGATCCCTGTGAGGGTACATCAGAAATAGCTAACAACGCATCAGAGTGTTCAGCATTCACATTGACCTCTGTCCTACTGCGTTTACCCTGTAACACTGGCAACTTAGATAATACCTCTGTAAGGGTAGTTGACATAACTGCAGCCATATCCTGCAGAGTAAATGAATTAGACGCGGTTGAAGAACCAGGCGTCGCTTGGGTGGGCGTTAAAGGTTGTGACGCTTGGGGAGAAGTTGGCGGTATACCCGGATTCCCTTCAGACTTAGAATCATCTTTACACACATTTTCCTTACATACAATTTGTGCTTTACATTGTAAGGCCCTCTCAGTACACGAGGGACAAAAATTAGAGGGGGTTCCACAGTGGCATCTAAACACAGAGCAAGGAGTTTCCTCCTCAGTGTCCGACATGTTAGACTAGCAATACTGATAATAGTCGTACCTTGCTAAATATTGAGCTTTGAATTAGATCAATGCAAAAAAAATTAAAGGCCAAAAAAACTGCACTGCGCCTTTAAATTTTAAAACTATTTTACTGAAAACTGCAAAAACGCTTTTTGGCCAGAAAAAAAACTATTTCAAAGTGCCCAAAACACTCCTTAATACTGCATCCACTTGCTAGATATGCCAAAATACAATATATATCCCTTAGAACATAAATTTATTAACTATTCAATTATTGGCCCCTGCACCAGCAGAGCTGTGGCGCCTACCTGCCCCCGGAATGAATTTGTTGCAGCGGATATAGCGTGGAAGGACTGATCGATAGTAGACAACTTAGACCTCCAGCCTCTGCTTGCTATGCGATCCGGATGAAAACTGCGCAACGGAGCGCACGAAAAACATAATTTATGCTTACCTGATAAATTTCTCTTGTAGTGTAGTCAGTCCACGGGTCATCCATTACTTATGGAATATATCTCTTCCTAACAGGAAGCTGCAAGAGGATCACCCAAGCAGAGCTGCTATATAGCTCCTCCCCTCACATGTCATATTCAGTCATTCGACCAAAACCAGACGAGAAAGGAGAAACCATAGGGTGCAGTGGTGACTGGAGTTTAATTAAAATTTAGATCTGCCTTAAAGACAGGGCGGGCCGTGGACTGACTACACTACAAGAGAAATAAATTTATCAGGTAAGCATAAATTATGTTTTCTCTTGTTAAGTGTAGTCAGTCCACGGGTCATCCATTACTTATGGAATACCAATACCAAAGCTAAAGTACACGGATGAAGGGAGGGACAAGGCAGGAACATTAAACAGAAGGAACCACTGCCTGAAGTACCTTTCTCCCAAAAATAGCCTCCGAAGAAGCAAAAGTGTCAAATTTGTAAAATTTTGAAAAAGTGTGAAGTGAAGACCAAGTCGCAGCCTTGCAAATCTGTTCAACAGGAGCCTCATTTTTAAAGGCCCAGGTGGAAGCCACAGCTCTAGTAGAATGAGCTGTAATCCTTTCAGGAGGCTGCTGTCCAGCAGTCTCATAGGCTAAACGTATTATGCTACGAAGCCAAAAAGAGAGAGAGGTAGCCGAAGCCTTTTGACCTCTTCTCTGTCCAGAGTAAACGACAAACAGGGAAGAAGTTTGACGAAAATCTTTAGTTGCCTGCAAATAGAACTTCAGGGCACGGACTACGTCCAGATTATGCAAAAGACGTTCCTTCTTTGAAGAAGGGTTAGGACACAGTGATGGAACAACAATCTCTTGATTGATATTCCTGTTAGAAACTACCTTAGGTAAGAACCCAGGTTTAGTACGCAGAACTACCTTGTCTGAATGAAAAATCAGATAAGGAGAATCACAATGTAAGGCAGATAACTCAGAGACTCATCGAGCCGAGGAAATAGCCATCAAAAACAGAACCTTCCAGGATAACAGCTTGATATCAATGGAATGAAGGGGTTCAAATGGAACGCCTTGAAGAACGTTAAGAACTAAGTTTAAGCTCCACGGCGGAGCAACAGTCTTAAACACAGGCTTAATCCTAGCTAAAGCCTGACAAAAAGCCTGAACGTCTGGAACTTCAGCCAGACGTTTGTGTAGAAGAATAGACAGAGCAGAAATCTGTCCCTTTAAGGAACTAGCAGATAAGCCCTTTTCTAAACCCTCTTGTAGAAAGGACAATATCCTAGAAATCCTAACCTTACTCCATGAGTAACACTTGGATTCGCACCAATATAAATATTTACGCCATATCTTATGGTAAATTTTTCTGGTAACAGGCTTCCTAGCCTGTATTAAGGTATCAATAACCGACTCCGAGAAGCCACGCTTTGATAGAATCAAGCGTTCAATCTCCATGCAGTCAGCCTCAGAGAAATTAGATTTGGATGTTTGAAAAGACCCTGAATTAGAAGGTCCTGTCTCAGAGGCAGAGACCACGGTGGACAGGACGACATGTCCACTAGGTCTGCATACCAGGTCCTGCGTGGCCACGCAGGCGCTATCAGAATCACCAAAGCTCTCTCCTGTTTGATCTTGGCAATCAAACGAGGAAGCATCGGAAATGGTGGAAACACATAAGCCATGTTGAAGACCCAAGGGGCTGTCAGAGCATCTATCAGCACCGCTCCCGGGTCCCTGGACCTGGATCCGTAACAAGGAAGCTTGGCGTTCTGGCGAAGCGCCATGAGATCCAGATCTGGTTTGCCCCAACAATGAATCAGTTGAGCAAAGACCTCCGGGTGAAGTTCCCACTCCCCCGGATGAAAAGTCTGGCGACTTAGAAAATCCGCCTCCCAGTTCTCCACGCCTGGGATGTAAATCGCTGACAGGTGGCAAGAGTGAGACTCTGCCCAGCGAATTATCTTTGAGACTTCCAACATCGCTAGGGAACTTCTGGTTCCCCCTTGATGGTTGATGTAAGCCACAGTCGTGATGTTGTCCGACTGAAATCTGATGAACCTCAGAGTTGCTAACTGAGGCCAAGCTAGGAGAGCATTGAATATTGCTCTTAATTCCAGAATATTTATTGGGAGGAGTTTAACCTCCTGAGTCCTTAATCCCTGAGCCTTCAGGGAGTTCCAGACTGCGCCCCAGCCTAGAAGGCTGGCGTCTGTTGTTACAATCGTCCAATCTGGCCTGCGAAAGGTCATCCCCTTGGACAGATGTGGCCGAGAAAGCCACCATAGAAGAGAATCTCTGGTCTCTTGATCCAGATTTAGTAGGGGGGACAAATCTGAGTAATCCCCGTTCCACTGACTTAGCATGCACAATTGCAGCGGTCTGAGATGCAGACGCGCAAATGGTACTATGTCCATTGCCGCTACCATTAAGCCGATTACTTCCATGCACTGAGCTACTGACGGGTGTGGAATGGAATGAAGGACACGGCAAGCATTTAGATGTTTTGATAACCTGGCCTCTGTCAGGTAAATTTTCATCTCTACAGAATCTGTAAGAGTCCTTAGAAAGGGTACCCTTGTGAGTGGTAATAGAGAACTCTTTTCCACGTTCACCTTCCACCCATGCGACCTCAGAAATGCCAGAACTATCTCTGTATGAGACTTGGCATTTTGAAAACTTGACGCTTGTATCAGAATGTCGTCTAGGTACTGAGTCACCGCTATGCCTCGCGGTCTTAGTACCGCCAGAAGTGAGCCCAGAACTTTTGTAAAGATTCTTGGAGCCGTAGCTAATCCGAAGGGAAGAGCTACAAACTGGTAATGCCTGTCTAGGAAAGCAAATCTTAGGTACCGATAATGATCCTTGTGAATCGGTATGTGAAGGTAGGCATCCTTTAAGTCCACTGTGGTCATGTACTGACCCTCTTGGATCATGGGAAGGATGGTTCGAATAGTTTCCATTTTGAATGATGGAACTCTTAGGAATTTGTTTAGGATTTTTAAGTCCAAGATTGGTCTGAAGGTTCCCTCTTTCTTGGGAACCACAAATAGATTTGAATAGAATCCTTGCCCGTGTTCCGTCCGCGGAACTGGGTGGATCACCCTCATTAGTAAGAGGTCTTGTACACAGCGTAGAAACGCCTCTTTCTTTATTTGGTTTGCCGATAACCTTGAAAGATGAAATCTCCCTCGTGGAGAAGTTTTGAAGTCCAGGAGATATCCCTGAGATATGATCTCCAACTCCCAGGGATCCTGGACATCTCTTGCCCATGCCTGGGCGAAGAGAGAAAGTCTGCCCCCCACTAGATCCGTTTCCGGATAGGGGGCCCTCTCTTCATGCTGTCTTAGGGGCAGCAGCAGGTTTCTTGGCCTGCTTGCCCTTGTTCCAGGACTGGTTAACTTTCCAGCCCTGCCTGTAACGAGCAACAGCTCCTTCCTGTTTTGGAGCGGAGGAAGTTGATGCTGCTCCTGCCTTGAAGTTACGAAAGGCACGAAAATTAGACTGTTTGGCCTTTGATTTGGCCCTGTCCTGAGGTAGAGCATGGCCCTTACCTCCCGTAATTTCAGCTATAATTTCTTTCAAGCCGGGCCCGAATAAGGTCTGCCCTTTGAAAGGAATATTAAGCAATTTAGATTTAGAAGTCACGTCAGCTGACCAGGATTTAAGCCATAGCGCTCTGCGCTCTTGGATGGCGAATCCGGAGTTCTTAGCCGTAAGTTTGGTTAAATGTACGACGGCATCAGAAACAAATGCGTTAGCTAGCTTAAGTGCTTTAAGCTTGTTCATAATTTCATCCAATGGAGCTGTGCGAATGGCCTCTTCCAGAGACTCAAACCAGAATGCCGCTGCAGCAGTGACAGGCGCAATGCATGCAAGGGGCTGTAAGATAAAACCTTGTTGAACAAACATTTTCTTAAGGTAACCCTCTAATTTCTTATCCATTGGATCTGAAAAAGCACAACTATCCTCCACCGGGATAGTGGTACGCTTAGCTAAAGTAGAAACTGCTCCCTCCACCTTAGGGACCGTCTGCCATAAGTCTCGTGTGGTGGCGTCTATAGGAAACATTTTCCTAAATATGGGAGGAGGGGAAAAAGGCACACCAGGTCTATCCCACTCCTTGCTAATAATCTCTGTAAGCCTTTTAGGTATAGGAAACACGTCAGTACACACCGGTACCGCATAGTATCTATCTAACCTACATAATTTTTCTGGAATTGCAACCGTGTTACAATCATTCAGAGCCGCTAATACCTCCCCTAGCAATATGCGGAGGTTCTCAAGCTTAAATTTAAAATTAGAAATCTCTGAATCCAGACTCCCTGGATCAGATCCGTCACCCACAGAATGAAGCTCTCCGTCTTCATGTTCTGCAAACTGTGACGCAGTATCTGACATGGCTCTCACCTCATTCGCGCGCTCTGTCCTTAACCCAGAGCTATCGCGCTTGCCTCTTAATTCTGGCAATTTAGATAATACTTCTGTCATAACAGTAGCCATGTCTTGCAAAGTGATTTGTAAGGGCCTCCCTGATTTACTTGGCGCCACAAAATCACGCACCTCCTGAGCGGGAGGAGAGTTAGTCGGCATAACTTCCCCCTCGTTGTCTGGTGATAATTTCTTTACATGTAAAGATTGACTTTTATTTAAAGTAACATCAATGCAATTAGTACACAAATTTCTATTGGGCTCCACATTGGCCTTTAAACATAGTGAACAAAGAGATTCATCTGTGTCAGACATGTTTAAACAGACTAGCAATGAGACTAGCAAGCTTGGAAATACTTTTCTAAATAAATTTACAAGCAATATAAAAAACGCTACTGTGCCTTTAAGAAGCACAAAAAGCTATCACAGTTGAAATAACAATGAACTAAAATAGTTATAGCAACCAATTTTTCACAGTAAATGTATTAAGTTAGCAAAAGGATTGCACCCACCAGCAAATGGATGATTAACCCCTTAATACCCAAAAACGGATAACAATTTAATAATTAACGTTTTTATCACAGTCAAAACACACTGTCACAGGTCTGCTGTGACCGATTACCTCCCTCAAAATGAATTTTGAAGACCCCTGAGCTCTCTAGAGACAATCTGGATCATGGAGGATGAAGTAGACAGATTGTGACTGAATTTTTACTGCGCAAAAAAAGCGCTAAAATAGGCCCCTCCCACTCATATTACAACAGTGGGGAAGCTCAGATAACTGTTTCTATGCAGAAAACAAAGATGGCCATGTGGTAAAAATCATGCCCCAATAAGTTTTATCACCAAGTACCTCACAAAAAACGATTAACATGCCAGTAAACGTTTTGAACATACATTTGAAAAGTTATGAAGTGTTATTAATAAGCCTGCTACCAGTCGCTTTTACTGCAGTTAAGGCTCATACATTATTTCAGTATTAACAGTATTTTCAGAGTCAATTCCATTCCTTAGAAAAATACATTCAGTGTACACACACTCATCAGCCTAATACCAGTCGCTATCACTGCTTTTAAGGCTGAACTTACTTTACATTGGTATCAGCAGTATTTTCTCAGTCAATTCCATTCCTCAGAAAAATAATTTACTGCACATACCTGGTTTGCAGGGGGACCCTGCATGCTATTCCCCTTTTCTGAAGTTACCTCACTCCTCAGATGAGAACAGCCAGTGGATCTTAGTTACGTCTGCCAAGATCATAGAAAACGCAGGCAGATTCTTCTTCTAATGCTGCCTGAGAACAAACAGCACACTCCGGTGCCATTTAAAATAACAAACTTTTGATTGAAGAAATAAACTAAGTTAAAAAACACCACAGACCTCTCACAGCGACCTATCTTTAGTTAGGCTGCAAGAGAATGACTGAATATGACATGTGAGGGGAGGAGCTATATAGCAGCTCTGCTTGGGTGATCCTCTTGCAGCTTCCTGTTAGGAAGAGATATATTCCATAAGTAATGGATGACCCGTGGACTGACTACACTTAACAAGAGAAATAGGCCCGCCCACCGTGGGCTTACTCTATCCTGACTAAGACCCGCATGGGTCGCTGTCCAAACAACATGCCTGAAAAGAAAAAAAAATGTGCCATGTGCCCACTAATGCAGACCAAACCGTAACACCGAGTCCTGCATCCAGCAATAAAATTAACCGCCTTAAGTCTCCCAGCATCCAGCCCAAGATAAGCCACAAAGGTCTTTACATACTTCTGGCAATAAAATAAAGGGATTTTAGGTACACCATATCTTTTTTCTTAGTGCATATTGCTTACCCTTCCCCATATAGGGGACAATGTCAGCCTGTTCTGATGCATCAAGTCTCCCCAGAAAACAAAAGACTGAACATACCTCAATGCTGCTTGTAGCAAGATACTGTTCTCCACACTGAAGATTTTCTTACACTACCTTCAGCTGCGCTGTGGGAACCATCATGGATCTTAGATAATGTTTGCTAAGATCATCAACATCAGGGCACAAAATAATATGTCTCCACTCCACTTGGGAAGCAATAGACTGACGATTTCCACTTGAGAAAAATAATACTCTCTGGCACCATTTTAAAATAAAAAAAAACTTCTTGATTGAAGAATCTAAACTAACACCTCACTTTACCTCTTCCTATTACTAACACAGGCAAAGATAATGACTGGGGGTGGAGGGAAGGGAGGAGCTATATATACAGCTCTGCTGTGGTGCTCTTTTCCACTTCCTGTTAGCAGGAGGATAAATCCCACAAGGATGAAATCCGTGGACTCGTCATATCTTGTAGAAGAAAAATCCTTGCCCAAAAGTCAATTGTTGTGAGTCAAAAGAATTGTTTACCCTGTAGAACTAATTAAAAGAGCATAGAAGAAGTGAATAGGATTCCACGTCAAAAAGAGCTTGAACTTACGAAAAGAAAGGATAGGGATGAAAGAATGGTATTTTTCTCGGAATTTAACACAAATAGCTCTAACATACAGAAAATAATCAGACGCCACTGGCATATTATTAAGGATCCTCATCCTGAAGTTAAAATCTTTAAGGATCCTCCTATGCTGGCATATACACCCCCAACAAATTTGAGGGACATGTTAGTAAGAGCATATGTGGGTAGTCTAAAGAGAGACACTACCAGCTATCTTAGTACACAAAAGAAGGGTTCCTTCACATGTTTAGGCTGTTCTAGCTGCAATAGTGTAATCAAAAGAGACAGTTTCTTTCACCCAACAACAGGTAAAAGGTTTAAAATTAATGGGTATTTCACCTGCAATGCTACATTTGTTGTGTACCTAATTAAAGGGACAGTCAACCCAAAAATTACTTTAACTTATTTAGATTAGTTAAATAAAGATCTTTACAGTAAACTGTAGCCAAATTTTCATCTAAATAAACTTTGGCAGAAAATACACTTACTGATCTCATCTGGCCTTTTTGAAATGGCCGCCTGACCCCTCCTCTGACGTCTCCCAAAATATTGCACTAACAGGATCCTTTCCTTTCTTCTCGTTCCTGCACGCTCCTGCAATTTCAGCTCTCTAGCAGCTGTTCATACCCGGCACTCACTGCCTCTCATCCATGCTGTGCGCTGTGTGTTACAGAGAATGAGAGGCAGTGAGTGCCGGGCAGGCGGCGATGTGATGGTCTGTGCCCCTGTTTTACACTTGTAACTATAATCTTCCTCTTGGGGGAGGATATTAAATTCAATGTCCAAAATGTAATAGAAGAATCTCAATTGCTGAATATATGACACTTTAATACTATCTATGACACTTAATCCTTGTCTGAATATTCTTATATTTCAATGTTATAGTGAGTCTTTTAATTTACTATCTTCAGCTGCATACGAATAGCATTAGAATATTCACACTGGACATTAGAGTGCACTTGAGTATGTGTGGCTGTATTACTAAAGAGGTAAAGCCGTTACATTTAGGAAGAACTTACCCGGCCTCTGAGAACATAAGTATAAAGTATATACAAATAATAGATACATTTAGTAATCAGCACTTTGTATCCCGGTCTGCTCTTAAGACATACTACCACTGTTTAAGCTTTTAAATGGCAGAGACCAGTAGTATGCTAAGACAGAATTAGAAAGCTTACTCGCAAGATGGTGCTTCTAAAGTAGCGGCTCTCCAGATAGTATGGAAGGTTGAATCCGGTGCGGCGTGCCTGCCGTAAATGCACCTATGTTTCTACTCTGGATTTGGTGCACATTATTCTCACCATGTTCCAGTCACTACAGATTTTATCACTAAATCCAGAGTAGAAACATAGGTTGTGAAATGTTAAAGTAACTCAAGGCTCTTTATTTACTCTAAGACGTTACTCACTTCTCTTCACCAGGACTTTTTCTTACTTTTGTGGAGCTTCCCCCGCATTCCTCAATGACTTTATTGTTACCCTCTTATTTAGTGAGTTCTCTCCTGTTTGAAACAGGGTGTTCCCCCTTTATGGGGTACTCCCCATACCAATGAAGCATTGTAATTCTTGTGGAAGCATTATTTGCTTTTGCGGCAGACTCTTTTGTAATCTTTCAGAGTTACCTAAATCCCCGATCCTGTCTATGTATTTCCTTATTACAGATTTTTTTTTTATTGTTTTTTTATTCAGTAGTTTGCACCCAGTAGTTTGCTCCAAAATACAAATATGATCAAGTATACTAGTATGATCAAGAAACATAAATGCCAGACATATACGATCATTGTTCTGTGATTATCCAGCAGAAGAGATGTGCTCCGTCTGGGAAACTATATCTAACTCCTGAAGCTGCTGAATTGTGTCATATAGCAGCTTGACATACAAACACATGGGGATATACACACATAAATACATGTTTAGGAATAAAACAGAATGCTTTGGTCATTATAAAACTGCTTTCACTTTGAAGGTGTTTTCTTGGAAAGACCAATTATATTAACAAAAATAAATATTCTCTCTCCAGCTGGATCAAAATTGCTTTATCTTATTATGAAAGATATGCATGAAAAAATACTTTGTCAATTTGTGATATTTTTATTGATTACAATTAAATGCAAGTGTGTGTGTGTGTGTGTGTGTGTGTGTGTGTTCAAGCTGTTTTCTTTATTGCTATCTCTATAAGCACTATAACAATCTCTATAATCTCTATAACCACATAATCACTACAGCTTTTGTCACTTAAAAATAAGAATACAGCAAAAGAATAATAAAAAAATAAAAATGTTTGTATGTCAAGCTGCTATATGACACAATTCAGCAGCTTCAGGAGTTAGATATATTTTCCCAGACGGAGCACATCTCTTCTGCTGGATAATCACAGAACAATGATCGTATATGTCTGGCATTTATGTTTCTTGATCATACTAGTATACTTGATCATATTTGTATTTTGGAGCAAACTACTGGGTGCAAACTACTGAATAATAAAACAATAAAAAAAAAAAATCTGTAATAAGGAAATACATAGACAGGATCGGGGATTTAGGTAACTCTGAAAGATTACAAAAGAGTCTGCCGCAAAAGCAAATAATGCTTCCACAAGAATTACAATGCTTCATTGGTATGGGGAGTACCCCATAAAGGGGGAACACCCTGTTTCAAACAGGAGAGAACTCACTAAATAAGAGGGTAACAAAGTCATTGAGGAATGCGGGGGAAGCTCCACAAAAGTAAGAAAAAGTCCTGGTGAAGAGAAGTGAGTAACGTCTTAGAGTAAATAAAGAGCCTTGAGTTACTTTAACATTTCACAACCTATGTTTCTACTCTGGATTTAGTGACAAAATCTGTAGTGACTGGAACATGGTGAGAATAATGTGCACCAAATCCAGAGTAGAAACATAGGTGCATTTACGGCAGGCACGCCGCACCGGATTCAACCTTCCATACTATCTGGAGAGGCGCTACTTTAGAAGCACCATCTTGCGAGTAAGCTTTCTAATTCTGTCTTAGCATACTACTGGTCTCTGCCATCTAAAAGCTTAAACAGTGGTAGTATGTCTTAAAAGCAGACCGGGATACAAAGTGCTGATTACTAAATGTATCTATTATTTGTATATACTTTATACTTATGTTCTCAGAGGCCGGGTAAGTTCTTCCTAAATGTAACAGCTTTACCTCTTTAGTAATACAGCTACACATACTCAAGTGCACTCTAATGTCCAGTGTGAATATTCTAATGCTATTCGTATGCAGCTGAAGATTTCAGTAAAATAAAAGACTCACTATAACATTGAAATATAAGAATATTCAGACAAGGATTAAGTGTCATAGATAGTATTAAAGTGTCATATATTCAGCAGTTGAGATTCTTCTATTACATTTTGGACATTGAATTTAATATCCTCCCCAAGAGGAAGATTATAGTTACAAGTGTAAAACAGGGGCACAGACCATCACATCGCCACCTGCCCGGCACTCACTGCCTCTCTTTCTCTGTAACACACAGCGCACAGCATGGATGAGAGGCAGTGAGTGCCGGGTATGAACAGCTGCTAGAGCTGAAATTGCAGGAGCGCGCAGGGA
This sequence comes from Bombina bombina, assembly GCF_027579735.1. NCBI lineage: Eukaryota > Metazoa > Chordata > Amphibia > Anura > Bombinatoridae > Bombina > Bombina bombina. The sequence continues at coordinate 427,884,345 of NC_069504.1, read as the reverse complement.
CGAGAAGAAAGGAAAGGATCCTGTTAGTGCAAACTTTTGGGAGACATCAGAGGAGGAGGGGTCAGGCGGCCATTTCAAAAAGGCCAGATGAGATCAGTAAGTGTATTTTCTGCCAAAGTTTATTTAGATGAAAATTTGGCTACAGTTTACTGTAAATATCTTTATTTAACTAATCTAAATAAGTTAAAGTAATTTTTGGGTTGACTGTCCCTTTAAGTGTCTGTGTGCCAAAATTTATATCGGTGAAATGACACAAAGGGTAAGGGATAGGATGGTGCAATACAAATCTAGCATCAGAAGGGGAGATAAAGAAGCCCCTGTGGCCTGTCACTTTCTAGAGGCAGGTCACGGAATTTCACAGTTAAAGGTTTCAGATAATAGACTGGGTCTCTATACCCAGGAGAGGGGCGACAGGGAGCTGTTACTAAAAAGAAAAGAAATGTTTTGTATTTATACCTTAGATTCTCTAAACCCAAAAGGAATGAATAGAGACTTTGACCTAGGTATATTTCTCTAGTAGATCCATGCAAAGGGGATTGTATAATATTATTGCCATATTTATAATTTTGTAATAGATAACCTGCTACATATCTGTATTTGTGTATGTTTTTAATTTAATAGAAAATGCCCTCTCCTTCCAACAGAGGGAGCTTGAATGACCTAAGAATAAAACAGAGAAGGAAGAGTTAAAAGGGAGGAGTTAGTCCACCTGGTTATGGCATTTAAAGGTGTTATTTTGCAGATGTATAAATTGACATGACTAAGAGTATGTGACCCGAAACAGTCATTTGTATACCTGCTCCTGTTTATGAAATAATAAAAACATAATTTGTTTACCTGATAAATTTCTTTCTCCTACGGTGTGTCCGGTCCACGGCTTCATCCTTACTTGTGGGAATATTCTCTTCCCTAACAGGAAATGGCAAAGAGAGCACAGCAAAAGCTGTCCATATAGCCCCCCCTCTGGCTCCGCCCCCCAGTCATTCGACCGACGGTTAGGAGAAAAAGGAGAAACTATAGGGTGCCGTGGTGACTGTAGTGTATGGAATAAAAAATTTTAAACCTGACTAAAAGCCAGGGCGGGCCGTGGACCGGACACACCGTAGGAGAAAGAAATTTATCAGGTAAACATAAATTCTGTTTTCTCCTACATTGGTGTGTCCGGTCCACAGCTTCATCCTTACTTGTGGGAACCAATACCAAAGCTTTAGGACACGGATGAAGGGAGGGAGCAAGTCAGGTTACCTAAACGGAAGGCACCACGGCTTGCAAAACCTTTCTCCCAAAAACTGCCTCCGAAGAAGCATAAGTATCAAATTTGTAAAATTTGGCAAAAGTATGCAGAGAAGACCAAGTCGCTGCCTTACAGATCTGATCAACAGAAGCCTTGTTCTTGAAGGCCCATGTGGAAGCCACAGCTCTAGTAGAGTGAGCTGTAATTCGTTCAGGAGGCTGCCGTCCGGCAGTCTCATAAGCCAAGCGGATGATGCCTTTCAGCCAAAAGGAAAGAGAGGTAGCAGTAGCTTTCTGCCCTCTCCTCTTACCAGAATAAACGACAAACAAGGATGATGTCTGTCTGAAATCCTTTGTTGCTTCTAAATAGAATTTTAAAGCACGGACCACATCTAGGTTGTGTAACAAACGTTCCTTCTTTGAAGCTGGATTCGGACACAGAGAAGGAACAACTATTTCCTGGTTAATATTCCTGTTGGAAACCACCTTTGAAAGAAAACCAGGCTTGGTACGTAAAACTACCTTATCTGTATGGAATACCAGATAGGGAGAAGTACACTGCAAAGCAGATAATTCAGAAACTCTTCTAGCAGAAGAAATAGCAACCAAAAACAGAACTTTCCAAGATAGTAACTTAATATCTATGGAATGCCTGGGTTCAAACGGAACCCCCTGAAGAACTGAAAGAACTAAATTTAGACTCCAAGGAGGAGTCATAGGTCTGTAGACAGGCTTGATTCTAACTAACACCTGTACAAACGCCTGTACATCTGGCACGGCTGCCAGACGTTTCTGTAACAAAACAGACAGAGCAGATATCTGTCCTTTAAAGAACTAGCCGACAAACCTTTATCCAAACCCTCTTGGAGAAAGGAAAGTATCCTAGGAATTTTAATTTTACTCCAAGAGAATCCCTTGGATTCACACCAACTGATATATTTTTGCCATATCTTATGGTAAATTTTCCTAGTTACAGGTTTTCTGGCTTGAACCAGAGTATCTATAACTGAATCTGAAAACCCACGCTTAGATAAAATCAAGCGTTCAATTTCCAAGCAGTCAGTTGCAGAGAGACTAGATTTGGATGTTCGAATGGACCTTGTACTAGAAGATCCTGTCTCAAAGGTAGCTTCCATGGTGGAGCCGATGACATATTCACCAGGTCTGCATACCAAGTCCTGCGTGGCCACGCAGGAGCTATTAGAATCACCGAGGCCTTCTCCTGTTTGATCCTGGCTACCAGCCTGGCAAGGAGAGGGAACGGTGGAAACACATAAGCTAGATTGAACAACCAAGGCGCCACTAATGCATCCACTAGTGTCGCCCTGGGATCCCTGGATCTGGACCCGTATCGAGGAACTTTGAAGTTCTGACGAGACGCCATCAGATCCATATCCGGAGTGCCCCATAGTTGAGTTAACTGGGCAAAGACCTCCGGGTGGAGTTCCCACTCCCCCGGATGGAAAGTCTGATGACTCAAATAATCCGCCTCCCAGTTTTCTACTCCTGGGATGTGGATTGCAGATAGTTGGCAGGAGTGATCCTCCGCCCATTTGATGATCTTGGATACCTCTGTCATCGCCAAGGAACTCTTTGTTCCCCCCTGATGATTGATGTACGCTACAGTCGTCATGTTGTCCAACTGAAATCTTATGAATCTGGCCTTCGCTAGGTGAGGCCAGGCCAGGAGCGCATTGAATATCGCTCTCAGTTCCAAAATGTTTATCGGGAGAAGGGACTCTTCCAGAGACCATAGACCCTGAGCTTTCAGGGAGTCCCAGACCGCGCCCCAGCCTAAGAGACTGGCATTGGTCGTGACGATGACCCACTCTGGTCTGCGGAAACTCATTCCCTGAGACAGGTGATCCTGAGTCAACCACCAGCGGAGTGAGTCTCTGGTTACCTGGTCTACTTGAATCTGGGGAGACAAGTCTGCATAATCCCCATTCCACTGTTTGAGCATGCACAGTTGCAATGGTCTTAGATGAATTTGAGCAAAAAGGAACCACGTCCATTGCTGCAACCATTAGTCCTATTACCTCCATGCACTGAGCTATGGAAGGCTGAGGAATAGATTGAAGAACTTGACAAGCGTTTAGAAGTTTTAATTTTCTGACCTCTGTCAGAAAAATCTTCATTTCTACAGGATCTATTATTGTACCCAGAAAGGGAACCCTTGTAGACGAGGACAGGGAACTCTTTTCTACGTTCACCTTCCACCCGTGAGACCTGAGAAAGGCTAATACAATGTCTGTATGAGCCCTTGATCTGGAAAGGGACGACGCTTGGATTAGGATGTCGTCTAAGTAAGGTGCCACCGCAATGCCCCTCGGTCTTAGAACCGCTAGTAGGGACCCTAGCACCTTTGTGAAAATTCTGGGAGCAGTGGCTAAACCGAACGGAAGAGCCACGAACTGGTAATGCTTGTCCAGAAAGGCGAACCTTAGGAACTGATGATGATCTTTGTGGATAGGAATATGTAGGTACGCATCCTTTAAATCCACGGTAGTCATGTATTGACCCTCCTGGATTGTTGGTAAAATCGTTCGAATGGTTTCCATTTTGAATGATGGAACTCTGAGGAATTTGTTTAGAATTTTTAAATCCAGAATTGGCCTGAAAGTTCCCTCTTTTTTGGGAAGTACAAACAGGTTTGAGTAAAAACCCAGACCTTGTTCCGCTGTTGGAACTGGGTGTATCACTTCCATCTTTAATAGGCAATGTAAGAATGCCTGTCTCTTTATCTGGTCTGAAGATAAGCGAGACATGTGGAACCTTCCCCTTGGAGGAAGTTCCTTGAACTCTAGAAGATACCCCTGAGAGACTATTTCTAGTGCCCAGGGATCCGGAACATCTCTTGCCCAAGCCTGAGCAAAGAGAGAAAGTCTGCCCCCTACTAGATCCGGTCCCGGATCGGGGGCTACCCATTCATGCTGTCTTGGTAGCAGCAGCAGGCTTCTTGGCCTGTTTACCCTTGTTCCAGCCTTGCATTGGTTTCCATGCTGGTTTAGGCTGGGAAGCGTTACCCTCTTGTCTAGAGGCTGCAGAGTTAGGAGACGGTCCGTTCCTGAAATTGCGAAAGGAACGAAAATTAGATTTGTTCTTAGCCTTCAAAGGCCTATCCTGTGGGAGGGCATGGCCCTTTCCCCCAGTGATGTCTGAAATAATCTCCTTCAATTCTGGCCCGAAAAGGGTCTTACCTTTCAAAGGAATATTAAGCAGTTTTGTCTTGGACGACACATCCGCCGACCAAGATTTTAGCCAAAGCGCTCTGCGCGCCACTATTGCAAAACCTGAATTTTTCGCAGCTAATTTAGCCAATTGAAAAGCGGCATCTAAAATAAAGGAATTAGCCAACTTTAGTGCGTGAATTCTGTCCATGACTTCCTCATATGGAGTCTCCTTATGGAGCGAATTTTCTAGTTCCTCGAACCAAAAAGACGCCGCCGTGGTGACAGGAATAATGCACGAAATTGGTTGGAGAAGGAAACCTTGCTGAACAAATATCTTTTTAAGCAATATTTCCAATTTTTTATCCATAGGATCTTTGAAAGCACAACTGTCCTCAATGGGAATAGTGGTGCGCTTGGCCAACGTAGAAACTGCCCCCTCAACCTTAGGGACTGTTTGCCATGCGTCATTTCTGGGGTCGACAATGGGGAACATTTTCTTAAATATAGGAGGTGGGACAAAAGGTATACCTGGCTTCTCCCACTCCTTGGTCACTATGTCCGCCACCCTCTTGGGTATCGGAAAGGCATCAGCGTGCACAGGGACCTCTAGGAATTTGTCCATTTTGCACAATTTCTCTGGAATCACCAAAAAGAGTCACAATCATCAAGAGTAGTTAGCACCTCCTTAAGCAGGGCGCGGAGATGTTCTAACTTAAATGCCACGATATCAGGTTCTGCCTGCTGAGAAACTTTCCCTGAATCAGAAATTTCTCCCTCAGACAGACCCTCCCTCACTGCCAATTCAGATTGGTGTGAGGGTATAACAGATAAATTATCGTCAGCGCCCACTTGCTCATCATCCTCTGTATTTAAAACTGAGCAATCACGCTTTTTGGGAAATGCTGGCAGTTTGGATAAAAGATTTGCTATAGAATTATCCATTACTGCAGTTAATTGCTGCATAGTAACAAGCATTGGCGCGCTAGATGTACTAGGTATCGCCTGCGCGGGCAAAACTGGTGTTGACACAGAAGGAGAGGATGATGAACTATCTACTATCCCACTACCTTCATTTGAAGAATCATCTTGGGCAATCTTATTAAATGTGACAGTACTGTCCTTACTTTGTTTGGACGCCATGGCACAATTTGAACATACATTTAAAGGGGGAACCACCTTGGCCTCCATACACACAGAACATATGCTATCTGAAGGTATAGACATGTTAGACAGACTTTGGCAGGCTATTAATGCAATAAAACCGTTTTTAAACAAAACCGTTACTGTCTCTTTAAATAATAAAAAGAGCACACTTTATTTCTGAATGTTTGAAAAACTATGAAGGAAATATCCGATCTTTACAAAATTTGCACCCTAGTGTCTTAATGCTTTGAAAGTATTGCACACCAAATTTCAAGTCTCTAACCCCTTAAATGAGCAAACCGGAGCTAATTGTTCAATTTACCAGCTTAAACCCACTACAGTCCCTGCCACAGCCTTTGCTGCGGCTTTTACCTTCATTGGGGGTTATTCACCACAGAAATAAGCCTTCTTTAAATCGTTTTTATGGCCACAGGACCCTCTCACATGAAGCTGCATGCACTGCTTCTAGAAGTAACTGCGCAATTGAGGCGCGAAAATGAGGCCTCCTCCCTCTGCATACCAGAGTGAAGGGGCCTTCCTGACTAGATTAGGTGTCTAAACAACTGCCAGGCGTAATAAAAACGTTCCCAAAAGTGTTTCAAATCACAAAACACTCCAAAAGTCATATAAATATTTTATAAATCAATCGATTTAGCCCACAATAGTGTCAACCAGTATAGAGCCCATTTATAAGCCTTCATTCTGTTATGAGTCTAAGAAAATGGCTTACCGATCCCATAAGGGAAAATGACAGTTTTCTAGCATTACTATGTCTTGTTAGAAAAGAGACTGGTCATACCTGGAGCAGAAAAGTCTGCAAACTGTTCCCCCCAACTGAAGTTCTCTGGTTTCAACAGTCCTGCGTGGGAACAGCAATGGATTTTAGTTACTGTTGCTAAAATCATACTCCTTTTTAACAGAACTCTTCATCACTTTCTGTTGTAGAGTAAATAGTACAAACCGGCACTATTTTAAAATAACAAACTCTTGATAGAAGAAATAAAACTACAACTAACACCACATACTCTTTACCATCCCCGTGGAGATGCTACTTGTTCAGAGCGGCAAAGAGAATGACTGGGGGGCGGAGCCAGAGGGGGGCTATATGGACAGCTTTTGCTGTGCTCTCTTTGCCATTTCCTGTTAGGGAAGAAAATGTTCCCACAAGTAAGGATGAAGCCGTGGACCGGACACACCAATGTAGGAGAAAAGGAAGATTCTTGCACATGTCAGGTGGTGCTGCCTATTCATTGAATTGTGGACTTATTGCTTTAGGTATTTGCAGTAACCTGTTGGCATGCACACCTGCCTACACTTTGTGCAGGATTACATTGGACATTCGAAATCTGTGGATTAGAAGAACACACTGCAGTATTCACATGTCTAACCCTCCAACTTATCTGCCCCTAACTGTCCACAGTGGAAGTGATAAGATAAATCAATGCATGTTTTTGCCATCAAAATGACAGCCTCCTGATTCCACCTAAATGTAGCATCACTATGTCCATGGAGTTGTGGATGTGAACAGGGGCTGTGTATCGTGCAGAATGTTTTTCGCTTGTGCAAAGCGATTCGCGTATGCATATTGTGCAAGTGACGCTGCAGACCGAAAGGAGGGATCAGGAGGCCATTTCAAAATGCCAACGCTTGGAAACGTAATAGTTTTTACTCGAATGGGAACAAAAATGAGGATAGTATTATACTGTGTGATCACTGGGCAAGCATTACAATAATGTAAGAACAGTTGCCGTGTAGACTGTCCCTTTAAGCCTGGTCTACAGTAAGTCAAGTGGTAGAGGGAGTTTAGTAATTAACAAATCATTTTGTATATTATTTTTTATTTCCTCTTCAAAGAGAAAAAGGTTCTCTTCTCAGGCTTCCAGAGACATCTCTCCATTAATAGGGCTCTGAGAGTTGCCCTTATCAGCCAGTGAACATTAGTAGGAAGTACACAATTGATATTTTTAATATTTGTTTTAATTTAAAAAAAAATTAAAAACAGCATTAACATTTTTACAAAAATATTTTTTTTTTGTCTTTAGCAGTCTATGGCACCAGTATTTGCAACTATGTATAACATCGCTATAAACTTTGCTGATAACAAAGAATATGAAGAAAACTTCTAATTGGATGCTATGTCCAATCCATTTAAGTTTCATTTTGCCTTTAATGTCCCTTGTAGCGCTACTAGGGGGCGTCAAGATACAAAAATGTGCATCTTATTTTATGTTATTTATAAATGAGTGTGTTGACATAATATGACTAACCCACATGCATGGCACTTTTCACTGGATTGACTATTTACAATTCATAAAAAAATGACTGCAGTCATTTTCTTAACATTAAACAATTTCCAAATACATCTGTTGGCGCTCTACAAATACCTGATAATAATAATAATACATGAAGACTAAGGGACATTCTAGACTATGTCGGTTAACAAATAAAAGTTGTTTTAAGAAGCTTGTACCAATCAGGATCAGCATACATATGCAGCCAACAATCACAATTCAAGACCTGCTCAAGAACAGCATGTGAGCATGCAAGACATACGAGTTATAATTTTGCAGGGGTTAAAAACATTTAGTTAATATAATTTTAATTATTAGAGTAAAATGCCCCATTTACAGCCCCCTAGTTTAAGGACAATTAAAGGGACATTATACACTCATTTTTTTTCTTTGCATAAATGTTTTGTAGATCTATTTATATAGCCCATATTTTTTTAATGTATAGTTTTGTTTATTTTTAAATAACATTGCTCTGATTTTCAGACTACCAACCAAGTTCCAAAGTTTTAGGAGAATACCGTCAGTTACCTTCTCCAGCTTGCTCCTGTTTGTGTAAAGGGTCTTTTCATATGCAAAAGAAGGGGGGGGGGGGGGGAGTGTCTTATTTCCCACTTGAAGTGGGCTTTCCAGCTACCTTTTCAACAGAGCTAAACAGAGCTTCTAAGTAAGTTTTTAAACAGTTTTATACTGGATATTTATATCAGTATCTGTGCATTGTATTCTTTATAGTAGAGTCTATTACATGCAGTTAAATGAAAAAGTAAAATTTATGCTTACCTGATAAATTGATTTCTTCTACGATACGACGAGTGCACGGATTTCATCCTTACTTGTGGGATTTATCCTACTACTAACAGGAACTGGCAAAGAGCACCACAGCAGAGTTGTATATATATATATATAGCTTCTCCCTTCCCTCCACCTCCAGTCATTTGACCGAAGTTAGGAAAAGAAAGGAAAAGCCAAAGGTGCAGAGGTGACTGAAGTTTATAAAAAATATAATCTAAATCTGTCTGAAAAATGACAGGGAGGGCCGTGGTGGTATCGTAGAAGAAATCAATTTATCAGGAAAGCATACATTTACTTTTCTTCTACAAGATACGACAAGTCCACGGATTTCATTCTTACTTGTGGGATACAATACCAAAGCTACAGGACACGGATGAAAAGGGAGGGACAAGACAGAGACCTAAACGGAAGGCACCACTGCTTGAAGAACCTTTCTCCCAAAACCAGCCTCAGAAGAAGCAAAAGTATCAAATTTGGAAAATTTGGAAAAAGTGTGAAGAGACAACCAAGTCGCAGCCTTGCAAATCTGTTCAACAGAAGCATCGTCGCCCATGAGGAAGCCACAGCCTAGTAGAATAAGCCGTAATTCTTTCAGGAGGCTGCTGTCCAGCAGTCTCATATGCCAGACGGCTGATACTCTTCAGCCAAAAAGAAAGAGGTAGCTGTAGCTTTCTGACCCCTACGCTTTCCAGAATAAACAATGAATAATGAAGATGATTGACGGAAATCCTTAGTCGCCTGTAAGTAAAACTTCAAGGCACGGACCACGTCCAAGTTATGCAACAGACGCTCCTTCTTAGAAGGATTAGGACATAAAGAAGGAACAACAATTTCCTGATTAATATTCTTATTTGAAACAACCTTAGGAAGGAATCCAGGTTTGGTACGTAAAACCACCTTATCAGAATGAAAGATAAGATAAGGCAAGTCACATTGTAATGCTGAAAACTCAAACTCTACGAGCAGAAGAAAAATCAACCAAAAACAAAACTTTCCAAGATAATAATTTAATATCTATGGAATGCATGGGTTCAAACGGAACCCCTTGAAAAACATTAAGAACTAAATTCAAACTCCAGAGTGGAGAAATAGGTCTAAACACAGGCTTAATTCTGGTTAGAGCCTGACAAAAATACTGAACATCTGCCAAACGTTTGTGTAGCAAAATTAACAAAGCAGAAATCAGTCCCTTTAAGGAACTCGCTGATAACCCTTTCTCCAATCCTTTTTGGAGAAAAGACAGAATCCTGGGAATCCTAACTTTACTCCACGAGTAGCACTTGGATTCACACCAAAAAAAGATATTTACGCCATATCTTATGATAGATCTTTCTAGTGACAGGCTTACGTGCCTGGATCAAAGTATCAATGACCGAATCGGAGAATCCCCGCTTAGAAAAAATCAAGCGTTCAATCTCCAAGCAGTCAGCTGCAGAGAATTTAGATTTGGATGTTGGAAAGGTCCTTGAATGAGAAGGTCCTGTGTCAATGGAAGTTTCCACGGTGGCAGAGAGGACATGTCCACTAGATCCGCATACCAAGTCCTGAGTGGCCACGCAGGCGCGATCAGAATTACTGAAGCTCTCTCCTGTTTGATCCGAGCAATCACACGGGGAGAGGAGAGGAAACTGTGGAAACACATAAGCTAGGTTGAACGACCAAGGCACTGCCAAGGCATCTATCAGTTCGGCCTGAGGATCCCTCGACCTGGATCCGTAGCTTGGAAGCTTGGCATTCTGTCGAGATGCCATCAGATCCAACTCCGGTCTGCCCCATCGGAGAATCAGTGAGGCAAATACCTCCGTATGGAGTTCCCACTCCCCTGGATGAAAAGCCTATCGGCTTAAAAAATTTGCTTCCCAGTTGTCCACTCCTGGGATGTAGATTGCTGACAGATAACAAGAGTGGGCCTCCGCCCATCAAATTATCTTGGATACTTCTGTCATCGCTAAGGAACTCCTCGTTCCCCCCTGATGATTGATGTAAGCCACAGTCGTAATGTTGTCTGACTGGAATCTGATGAATCTGGCCGAAGCCAACTGAGGCCATGCCTGAAGCGCATTGAATATTGCTCTCAATTCCAGAATATTGATTGGAAGTAGAGACTCCATCTGAGTCCAAACACCCTGAGCCTTCAGGGAATTCCAGACTGCACCCCAGGCCAGTAGGCTGGCGTCCGTTGTCACTATCACCCACGAGGGTCTGCGGAAACACGTCCCCTGGGACAGATGATCCGGCGACAACCACCAAAGAAGAGAGTCTCTGGTCTCTTGATCCAGATTTATCGGAGGAGATAAATTTGCATAGTCCCCATTCCACTGTCCGAGCATGCACAGTTGCAGTGGTCTGAGATGAAAACGAGCAAACGGAATGATGTCCATTGCCACCACCATCAATCCAATTACCTCCATCCACTGAGCCACTGATGGCCAAGTATTGGACTGAAGGGCTCGGCATGTATTTAGAATTTTTGACTTTCTGACCTCCGTCAGAAATATTTTCATGTCTACAGAATCTATCAGAGTTCCCAAGAATGGAACCCTTGTCCGTGGAATTAGGAAACTCTTTTCTAGGTTCACCTTCCATCCGTGAGTTCTCAGAAAGGTCAACACTGTGTCTGCATGAGCTTTCGTCAGATGATAAGTCGACGCCTGAATCAGAATATCGTCCAGATAAGGCGCCACTGCTATGCCCCGCGGTCTGAGAACCGCCAGAAGGGACCCTAGAACCTTTGTGAAGATCCTGGGTGCTGTGGCTAACCCGAAGGGAAGTGCCACGAACTGAAAATGTTTGTCCAGGAAGGCAAACCTTAGGAACTGATGATGATCCTTGTGGATAGGAATATGAAGGTATGCATCCTTCAAGTGCACGGTAGTCATATATTGACCCTCCTGGATCAATAGTGAAATTGTTTGGATGGTCTCCATCTTGAAGGATGTACCTTTGAGAAACTTGTTTAGACTCTTGAGGTCTAATAGAGGTCTGAACATTCCCTCTTTTTTGGGAACCACGAAAAGATTTGAGTAAAATCCATGTCCCTGTTCTAATCTTGGAACGGGACGAATTACTCCCATAGTAGAGAGGTCTTTTACCTAACGTAAGAACGCCTCTCTTTATCTGGTTTACAGACAACCGTGAAAGAAGAAACCTCCCTCTTGGGAGAAAATTTTTGAATTCCAGTTGATACCCGTTGGTCACGATTTCCAGTGCCCAGGGGTCCTGAACATCTCTTACCCAAGCCTGGGTAAAGAAAGAAAGTCTGCCCCCTACTAGCTCCGGACCCGGATTGGGGGCCGTCCCTTCATGCTGTCTTTGTGGCAGCAACGGTCCTCTTGGGTTGCTTACCCTTGTTCCAAACCTGGTTGCTTTGTGGAGGAAGAGGAAGCAGAGGGTACTCCTTTAAAATTTTGAAAGGAACGAAAATGATTTAGTTTACCCCTCATCTTAACAGACTTATCCTGAGGTAGGGCGTGACCTTTACCTCCAGTAATGTCAGAAATGATTTCCTTCAACTCAGGCCTTACCCTTGAAAGGAATAGCTAAGAGCTTTGATTTAGATGACACATCAGCAGACCCCGATTTTAACCATAACGCTCTACGCGCTAAAAGGGAAAATCCTAAATTTTTCACCGCCAACTTAGCAATTTGAAAGGCGGCATCTGTAATAAAAGGATTAGCTAGCTTGAGAGCCCTAATTATATCTAAAATGTCCTCTAAAGGGGTCTCAACCTTCAGAGACTCTTCTAGAGCAACAAACCAAAAAGCTGCTGCAGTAGTAACTGGAACAATGCAAGCTGTTGGTTGTAAAAGGAAACCCTGATGAATAAATAATTTCTTTAGAGGACCCTCTAACTTCTTATCCATAGGATCTTTGAAAGCACAACTGTCCTCAATAGGAATAGTTGTATGCTTAGCCAGGGTAGATATAGCTCCCTCCACCTTAGGGACAGTCTGCCAAGAGTCCCGAATGGTGTCTGATATGGGATACATTTTCTTAAAATTAGGAGGAGAGAACGGCATACCCGGTCTGTCCCATTCCTTCTTTATAATTTCCGAAATTCTTAGGAAGCGGAAAAACATCAGTGTAAGTAGGTACTTCTAGATATTTGTCCATTTTCCACAATTTCTCTGGTGGTATCACAATAGGGTCACAGTCATCCAGAGTCGCTAAAACCTCCCAAAGTAACAGGCGGAGGAGTTCAAGCTTAAATTTAAAGGACATGACGTCCGAATCTGTCTGAGGTAACATACTTCCTGGGTCTGAAAGATCTCCCTCAGACAACAATTCCCTGACCCCCCCCCCACACACACACACACTCAGAGCCCTGTGAGGGTACATCGGAAATAGCCAACAATGCATCAGAGGACTCAGTATTCACATTAATTCCTGTCCTACTGCGTTTACCCTGTAACACTGGTAACTTAGATAGTACCTCTGTAAGGGTAGTTGACATAACTGCAGCCATATCCTGCAGAGTAAAAGAATTAGACGCATTTGGGGAACTCAGCGTCGCTTGTGTAGGCGTCGCTTGTGTAGGCGTTAAAGGTTGTGACACTTGGGGAGAATTAGTTGGCACATCCTGATTCTCTTCAGACTGAGAATCATCCTTACGCACACTTTCTTTACATAAAATATGCTTTTCACATTGTAAGGCCCTTTCAGTACAAGAGGTACACAAAGTAAGAGGGGGTTCCACAATGGCATCTGAACACATAGAACAATTAGTTTCCTCAATGTCAGACATGTTGAATAGACTAGCAATAGCCACAATAGTCGTTAATCACCTCATTTATTGATTCAAACAACTTTTAGAAAAATGTGTACTGCGCCTTTAAGAAATAAAAAACGCAACTATTTTTCCCAAACTGCACTAAAACGTTTAAAAACGCTGAACAATTAAATATATTAATTCAATTGGGCCAAAAAATATTGCACCCGATAAGTAAAGGTGAAATTACCCTCTAAGAGACATTTTTATTCAAAAAATATATCTTAACAGTGAAAAAGACCCCTGCACCGCTGTGGCGCCTACCTGCCCTCGGGGTACTGAAAAAAATCACTCAACAACGATCCGGTGATCAGAACACAACTTTAGGCCCCACCGGAGCTAATGCCTGCTGCCTTCTTAGTGAGAGAAAACTGCGCGTCTGAGCACGCAAAATAGGCCCCGCCCATCATGGACGTCGTCTCAACAGTTTGTCTAACCGCATGGGAAGCGGTTTGAAAAAACAATTTATGCTTATCTGGTAAATTTCTCGTGGTGTATCCAGTCCACGGATCATCCATTACTTGTGGGATATTCTCCTTCCCAACAGGAAGTTGCAAGAGGACACCCACAGCAGAGCTGTCTATATAGCTCCTCCCCCAACTGCCATATCCAGTCATTCGACCGAAAACAAGCAGAGAAAGGAGAAACCATAGGGTGCAGAGGTGACTGTAGTTTAAAATTAAATACCTGCCTTAAAATGACAGGGCGGGCCGTGGACTGGATACACCACAAGAGAAATAAATTTATCAGGTAAGCATAAATTAAGTTTTCTCTTGTAAGGTGCATCCAGTCCACGGATCATCCATTACTTGTGGGATACCAATAACAAAGCTAAAGTACACGGATGAAGGGAGGGACAAGGCAGGTACTTAAACGGAAGGTACCACTGCCTGTAAAACCTCTCCCCCAAAAATAGCCTCCGAAGAAGCAAAAGTATCAAATTTGTAAAATTTTGAAAAAGTATGAAGCGAAGACCAAGTCGCCGCCTTGCAAATCTGTTCAACAGAAGCCTCATTTTTAAAGGCCCATGTGGAAGCCACAGCTCTAGTAGAATGAGCTGTAATCCTTTCTGGAGGCTGCTGGCCAGCAGTCTCATAGGCTAAGCGGATTATGCTTCTTAGCCAAAAAGAAAGAGGTTGCCAAAGCCTTTTGACCTCTCCTCTGTCCAGAGTAGACAACAAACAAAGCAGATGTTTGACGAAAATCTTTAGTAGCTTGTAAGTAAAACTTTAAAGCACGAACCACGTCCAGATTGTGTAATAGACGTTCCTTCTTTGAAGAAGGATTAGGACACAAAGACGGAACAACAATCTCTTGATTGATATTCTTATTAGATACCACCTTAGGTAAACACCCAGGTTTGGTACGCAGAACTACCTTATCTGCATGGAAGATCAGATAAGGAGAATCACATTGTAAGGCAGATAACTCGGAAACTCTACAAGCCGAGGAAATAGCTACCAAAAATAGAACTTTCCAAGATAAAAGTTTGATATCTATGGAATGAAGAGGTTCAAACGGAACCCCCTGAAGAACTTTAAGAACCAAATTTAAGCTCCAAGGTGGAGCAACAGGTTTAAACACAGGCTTGATTCTAACTAAAGCCTGACAAAATGCCTGAACGTCTGGGACCTCAGCCAGACGCTTGTGCAAAAGAATAGATAGCGCAGAAATCTGTCCCTTTAAGGAACTAGCTGACAATCCTTTCTCCAATCCTTCTTGGAGAAAAGATAATATCCTGGGAATCCTGACTTTACTCCATGAGTAACCCTTGGATTCACACCAATAAAGATATTTACGCCATATCTTATGATGGATTTTCCTTGTGACAGGCTTTCGTGCCTGAATTAAGGTATCAATGACTGACTCGGAGAAACCACGCTTTGATAAAATCAAGCGTTCAATCTCCAGGCAGTCAGCCTCAGAGAAATTATATTTGGATGGTTGAAAGGACCTTGAAGTAGAAGGTCCTGTCTCAGCGGCAGAGTCCATGGTGGAAAGACTGACATGTCCACCAGATCTGCATACCAAGTCCTGCGTGGCCACGCAGGCGATATCAAGATCACCAATGCTCTCTCCTGCTTGATTTTGGCAATCAGACGAGGGAGCAGAGGAAACGGTGGAAACACATAAGCCAGGTTGAAGGACCAAGGCGCTGCTAGAGCATCTATCAGCGTTGCCTTTGGGTCCCTGGACCTGGATCCGTAACAAGGAAGCTTGGCGTTCTGGCGAGACGCCATGAGATCCAGTTCTGGTTCGCCCGAAAGATGAACCAATTGTGCAAACACCTCCGGATGGAGTTCCCACTCCCCCGGATGAAAAGTCTGTCGACTTAGAAAATCCGCCTCCCAGTTCTCTACACCTGGGATATGGATAGCTGATAGGTGGCAAGAGTGAATCTCTGCCCAGCGAATTATCTTTAAGACTTCTAACATCGCTAGGGAACTCCTTGTTCCCCCTTGATGATTGATGTAAGCCACAGTCGTGATGTTGTCCGACTGAAATCTGATGAACCTCATTGTCGCTAGCTGAGGCCAAGTCTGAAGAGCATTGAATATCGCTCTTAGTTCCAGAATGTTTATTGGAAGGAGTGACTCCTCCTGTGTCCACGATCCCTGAGCCTTCAGGGAGTTCCAGACTGCACCCCAACCTAGAAGGCTGGCATCTGTTGTTACAATTGTCCAATCTGGCCTGCGAAAGGTATACCTTTGGAAAGATACCTTTGGACAGATGGACCCGAGATAGCCACCAGAGAAGAGAATCCCTGGTCTCTTGATCCAGATTTAGTAGAGGGGACAAATCTGTGTAATCCCCATTCCACTGACTGAGCATGCATAGTTGCAGAGGTCTGAGATGTAGGCGTGCAAACGGCACTATGTCCATTGCCGCTACCATAAAGCCGATTACTTCCATGCACTGAGCCACTGAAGGGCGAGGAATGGAATAAAGAACACAGCAGGAATTTAGAAGTTTTGATAACCTGGACTAAGTTAGGTAAATTTTAATTTCTACAGAATCTATCAGAGTCCCTAGGAAGGAAACTCTTGTGAGGGGGGATAGAGAACTCTTTTCCTCGTTCACCTTCCACCCATGCAACCTCAGAAATGCCAACACTATGTCCGTTTGACGCCTGAATCAGGATGTTGTCTAAATAAGGGGCCACTGCTATGCCCAGCGGCCTTAGGACCACCAGAAGCGACCCCAGAACCTTCGTAAAAATTATTGGGGCTGTAGCTAACCCAAAGGGAAGAGCTACAAACTGGTAATGCCTGTCTAGGAAGGCAAACCTGAGAAACCGATGATCTTTGTGTATCGGAATGTGAAGATAAGCATCCTTTAAATCCACTGTAGTCATGTATTGACCCTCATGGATCATAGGTAGGATGGTACGAATAGTCTCCATCTTGAATGATGGAACTCTGAGGAATTTGTTTAATATCTTTAGATCCAAAATTGGTCTGAAGGTTCCCTCTTTTTTGGGAACCACAAACAGATTTGAGTAAAATGCCTGTCCCCGTTCCTCCTTTGGAACTGGATGGATCACTGCCATAACTAGGAGGTCTTGTACACGGTGTAAGAATGCCTCTCTCTTTATCTGGTTTGCAGATAATTGTGAAAGGTGAAATCTCCCTTTTGGGGGGGAAGCCTTTAAGTCCAGAAGATATCCCTGGGATATAATTTCCAACGCCCAGGGATCCTGGACATCTCTTGCCCACGCCTGGGCGAAGAGCGAAAGTCTGCCCCCTACTAGATCCGTTACCAGATAGGGGGCTGCTCCTTCATGCTGTCTTAGAGGCAGCAGCAGGCTTTTTGGCCTGCTTACCCTTGTTCCAGGTCTGGTTAGGTCTCCAGACCGTCTTGGACTGAGCAAAAGTTCCCTTTTGTTTTGCATTAGAGGAAGTTGATGCCGCACTTGCCTTGAAGTTTCGAAAGGCACGAAAATTAGACTGTTTGGCCCTTGATTTGGACCTATCCTGAGGAAGGGCATGACCTTTTCCTCCAGTGATATCAGCAATGATCTCCTTCAAACCAGGCCCAAATAGGGTCTGCCCCTTGAAGGGAATGTTAAGCAGCTTAGACTTTGAAGTAACGTCAGCTGACCATGATTTAAGCCATAGCGCTCTGCCGTTAGTTTAGTCAAATGAACAATGGCATCAGAAACAAAAGAATTTACTAGCTTAAGTGCTCTAAGCTTGTCAAGTAGGTCATCCAATGGAGTCGATACCTGTAAGGCCTCTTCCAGAGACTCAAACCAGAACGCCGCAGCAGCAGTGACAGGAGCAATGCATGCAAGGGGCTGTAGGATAAAACCTTGTTGAATAAACTTTTTCTTAAGGTAACCCTCTAACTTTTTATCCATTGGATCTAAGAAAGCACAACTGTCCTCGACAGGGATAGTAGTACGCTTTGCTAGAGTAGAAACTGCTCCCTCCACCTTAGGAACTGTCTGCCATAAGTCCTGTGTGGTGGAGTCTATTGGAAACAGTTTTCTAAAAATAGGAGGGGGAGAGAACGGCACACCTGGTCTACCCCATTCCTTAGTAATAATTTCTGTAAACCTTTTAGGTATTGGAAAAACATCAGTGCACACCGGCACTGCATAGTATTTATCCAGTCTACACAATTTCTCTGGGACTGCAATTGTATCACAGTCATTCAGAGCAGCTAAAACCTCCCTGAGTAACACGCGGAGGTGTTCAAGCTTAAATTTAAATGTAGAGATATCAGAATCAGGTTGCATCAGCTTCCCTGAGTCAGAAACATCACCCACAGAAAGAAGCTCTCCTTCTTCAGCTTCTGCATATTGTGAGGCAGTATCAGACATAGCTCTTAAAGCGTCAGTATGCTCTGTATTTCGTCTAACCCCAGAGCTATCTCGCTTTCCTCTAAATTCAGGTAGTCTGGCCAATACCGCTGACAGTGTATTATCCATGACTGCCGCCATGTCTTGTAAAGTAAACGCTATGGGCGCCCTAGATGTACTTGGCGCCATTTGAGCGTGAGTCCCTTGAGCGGGAGTCAAAGGATCTGATGCGTGGGGAGAGTTAGTCGGCATAACTTCCCCCTCGTCAGATTATTCTGGTGATAAATTTTTTAAAGACAGAATATGATCTTTATTGCTTAAAGTGAAATCAGTACATTTGGTACACATTCTAAGAGGGGGTTCCACAATGGCTTTTAAACATAATGAACAAGGAGTTTCCTCAATGTCAGACATGTTTGTACAGACTAGCAATGAGACTAGCAAGCTTGGAAAACACTTTAAATCAAGTTAACAAGCAAATATAAGAAACGGTACTGTGCCTTTAAGAGAGACAAATTGTCAGAATTTGAAAAACAGTGAAAAAAGGCAGTAAATCAAACGAAATTTTTACAGTGTGTATAATAAGCTAACAGAGCATTGCACCCACTTGCAAATGGATGATTAACCCCTTAGTTCAAAAAACGGATCAAAAAAACGATAGACGTTTAACAGTCACACCAAACTGCCACAGCCTTGCTGTGGGCCTACCTTCCCCAACAAACGACTTTGGAAAGCCTAAGAGCCCTTTAGAGATGTCCTATAGCATTCAGGGGACTCCTGGAGGAAGCTGGATGTCTCAGTCTGTAAAATTTACTGCGCAAAAAAGAGCTAAATTAGGCCCCTCCCACTCATAGTAACACAGTGGAAGGCCTCAGGAAACTGTTCCTAGGCAAATTTAAGCCAGCCATGTGGAAAAAACTAGGCCCCAATAAAGTTTTATCACCAAAGTATCTATAAAAACGTTTAAACATGCCAGCAAACGTTTTATATTGTAAATATAAAAGAGTATTACCTCAGAAAGTAAGCATGATACCAGTCGCTATTAAATCACTGTATTCAGGCTTACCTTACATAAATTTGGTATCAGCAGCATTTTCTAGCATTCACATCTTCTAGAAAAAATCTTAACTGCACATACCTCATAGCAGGATAACCTGCACGCCATTCCCCCGCTGAAGTTATCTCTCTCTTCAGTCATGTGTGAGAACAGCAATGGATCTTAGTTACAACCTGCTAAGATCATAGAAATCACAGGCAGATTCTTCTATTTTTCTGCCTGGAACAAAATAGTACAACTCCGGTACCATTTAAAAATAATAAACTTTTGATTGAAGTAAAATAACAGCTACATTTCACCACTCTCCTCTTACTACCTCCATGCTTGTTGAGAGTTGCAAGAGAATGACTGGATATGGCAGTTGGGGGAGGAGCTATATAGACAGCTCTGCTGTGGGTGTCCTCTTGCAACTTCCTGTTGGGAAGGAGAATATCCCACAAGTAATGGATGATCCGTGGACTGGATACACCTTACAAGAGAAAGAAAGCCATGTGGTCCCCTGTATTTATAAACCTTTAACAAGAACCTGCAGCCCTACTGACCTTAAATATATATATATATATATATATGTATATGTATGTCAAGCTGCCTCTCCCAGTGTCAAGCCCCAATACAGATATGCCAACCTTAATAGCAATATGTATAAAACACAGGAAATTCAGTAACACCCTCAGTGATGCAGGTCTACTGCTTACCCCTTCCCTTGCAGGGAAAAATGTCAGCCAGTTCTGATATAACAAGTCTCCTCAGAAATAAGACTGAACATACCTCAATGCTGTTTGTAGCATGACAGCCGTTCTCCACACTGAAGATTTCTCTTGCACTACCTTCAGAAGCTCTGTGGGAACCAGAATGGATCTTAGTTACAGCTGCTAAGATCATCAACCTCAGGGCAGAAAAATGTCTTCATTCCATATCTCCCTCAGGAAAATAGTACTCACCGGTACCATTTTAAAATAAATAACCTCTTGATTGAAGAATCTAAAACTAACACCTCACTTAACCTCTTCCTATTACTAACACAGGCAAAGAGAATGACTGGAGGTGGAAGGAAGGGAGGAGCTATATATACAGCTCTGATGTGGTGCTCTTTGACACTTCCTGTTGGCAGGAGGATAAATCCCACAAGGATGAAATCCATGGACTCGTCGTATCTTGTAGAAGAAATTGGTGTATACTGTCCCTTTAAATACAGTAGAATTGCATAAATGGATACTATAAATTTCAAGTAGTGCATTTTTTTCAGTTCATTTCAAAATAATTAAATTTTTATTCCAACCGTATCATGCGATAGCCATCACCCAATTATAAAAAGGCATAAACCTATATGCTGTGCACTTTCGCACATGCTTATTTTGATAATGGAAATAAATTGGATTCGAGTGAATTGAAAGCACTTTTTTTTGTTTTTAAATAAAACACAAAACTAGAAGCGAGCACTTACAACTTTATATGGTTCAGCAAAAAGAGGAGAGTTAGATGGAAAAGCCTCTTCAACCTGCTGGATCTCTTGATTCCGTCTTTCCCTTTCTTTCATACGCAGCACGTTCCGATCTTCACGGTTCATATTGCTAGGGAAAATTTATTTCAAAATTATCACAAACAACAACAACACTACTGCTACAACTACTAAAAATGGCGGGACTGACCACATTATATAAAATACTCAAAAGGTATTCTTAAGAGTCAGATTAAAATGACATTTTCAGTGTGTGTATATATACACATACATACACACACACACACTGTTCTCACCAAAACCACTTTAATGGGCACACAACCAGGCTGATTTTCCTAACCACCCAGCTAAAAATGTATTCCAATATTAAGATAAAATTAGCTAATATTATTTGTTCAATGTTAGCTGCACAAATAATCATTAACTAAATGTTAAATTATGCAGTTATTTTTTATATATATATATATATATATATATATATATATATATATATATATATATATATATATATATATATATATATATATATATATATATATTAATATATATTACCCACACATCAGCAGAATGCACCCATTTTAACACAAAACCACCTAATAGTACATACTTTATAATGCCACCGAGTGTAATGGTAAATCCTAGTGTTTCAAATCTTAGGACTTACCAGTGCTATAACTAAAAGGTGACTTTCTGTCATGAAGTAGAAAAAATGCAAACAGAAAAACATAATTTATGTAAGAACTTACCTGATAAATTCATTTATTTCATATTGGCAAGAGTCGATAAGCTAGTGACGTATGGGATATACATTCCTACCAGGATGGGCAAAGTTTCCCAAACCTCAAAATGCCTATAAATACACCCCTCGCCACACCCACAATTCAGTTTAACGAATAGCCAAGAAGTGGGGTGATAAAGAAAGGAGTAGAAAGCATCAACAAAAGAAATTTGGAAATAATTGTGCTTTATACAAAAAATCATAACCACCATAAAAAGGGTGGGTCTCATGGACTCTTGCCAATATGAAAGAAATTAATTTATCAGGTAAGTCCTTACATAAATTATGTTTTCTTTCATGTAATTGGCAAGAGTCGATGAGCTAGTGATGTATGGGATGTCAATACCCAATATGTGGAACTCCACGCAAGAGTCACTAGAGAGGGAGGGATAAAAATAAAAACAGCCATTTTCCGCTGAAAAAATTAATCCACAACCCAAAAAAAAAAGAAAAAGAAAAAAACAAATCAAAAGCAGAATAATCAAACTGAAACAGCTGCCTGAAGAACTTTTCTACCAAAAACTGCTTCCGAAGAAGCAAATACATCAAAACGGTAGAATTTAGTAAATGTATGCAAAGAGGACCAAGTTGCCGCTTTGCAAATCTGATCAACTGAAGCTTCATTCTTAAAGACCACGAAGTGGAGACTGATCTAGTAGAATGAGCTGTAATTCTCTGAGGCGGGGCCTGACATGACTCCAAATAAGCTTGATGAATAAAAAATTTCAACCAAGAAGCCAAGGAAATAGCAGAAGCCTTCTGACCTTTCCTAGGACAAGAAAATAAAACAAATAGACTGGAAGTCTTCCTGAAATCTTTAGTAGCTTCCACATAATATTTCAAAGCTCTTACCACATCCAAAGAATGTAAGGATAATCTTTCCAAAGAATTCTTAGGATTAGGACACAAGGAAGGGACAACAATTTATCTTTTAGAATTCACAACCTTAGGTAAAAATTTAAATGAAGTCCACAAAACTGCCTTATCCTGATGAAAAATCAGAAAAGGAGACTCACAAGAAAGAGCAGATAGCTCAGAAACTCTTCTAGCAGAAGAGATAGCCAAAAGGAACAACCCTTTCCAAGAAAGTAGTTTAATGTCCAAAGAATGCATAGGCTCAAATGGAGGAGCCTGTAAAGCCTTCAAAACCAAATTAAGACTCCAAGGAGGAGAAATTGATTTAATGACAGGCTTAATACAAACTAAAGCCTGTACAAAACAGTGAATATCAGGAAGTATAGCAATCTTTCTGTGAAATAAAACGGAAAGAGCAGAGATTTGTCCCTTCAAGGAACTTGCAGACAAACCCATATCCAAACCATCCCAAAGAAACTAAAATTCTAGGAATTCTAAAAGAATGCAAAGAAAAATTAAAAACTAAAATTCTAGGAATTCTAAAAGAATGCCAAGAGAAATTATGAGTCTTCCAAACTCTATAATAAATATTTCTAGAGACAGATTTACGAGCTTGTAACATAGTATTCATCACTGAGTCAGAGAAACCTCTATGACTTAGGGCTAGATTTATCAAGCACCTGCGGCGGCAAGTTCTCACAAGAACTTGCTTGCTGCGATTTATCAAGCAGCGGTCACCAGACCGCTGCTTCCCTAACATCTTCGCCACCTCTATTGTGGCGAAATTAAATCTCCTCGGTCGAGTCCGACCGAGGCGATTGACAGCTCCTGCCCGCGCGTGATTGGCTGTGTGCGGGCGGGATTGCACGCGAACGCAAATTGCGATCGTGTGCAATGTTAATTACCTGCGGGTAATTTCGCCCCGCCACAGGCGAGCTGAGGCATACAGGGGCGCGTAGACGCGCCCCTGTACGCCTCAGCGTTGATAAATCTAGCCCTTAGAACTAAGCGTTCAATTTCCATACCTTCAAATTTAATGATTTGAGATCCTGATGGAAAAACAGACCTTGAAACAGTAGGTCCGGCCTTAACGGAAGTGACCAAGGCTGGCAACTGGACATCCGAACCAGATCCGCATACCAAAACCTGTGTTGCCATGCTGGAGCCACCAGCAACACAAACGATTGTTCCATGATGATTTTGGAGATCACTCTTGGAAGGAGAAATAGGTGGGAAAATGGAAGCAGGATGATAACACCAAGGAAGTGTCAAGGCATCCACTGCTTCCGCCTGAACATCCCTGGACCTGGACAGGTATCTGGGAAGTTTCTTGTTTAGATGAGAGGCTATGAGATCTTTCTCTGGAAGACCCCACATCTGAACAATCTGAGAAAACACATCTGGATGGAGAGACCACTCCCCTGGATGTAAAGTCTGAGGGCTGAGATAATCTGCCTCCCAATTGTCTACACCTGGGATATGCACCGCAGAGATTAGACAGGAGCTGGATTCCGCCAAAGCAAGTATCCGAGATACTTCTTTCATAGTTTGGGGACTGTGAATCCCACCCTGATGATTGACATATGCCACTGTTGTGATATTGTCTGTATGAAAACAAATGAACGGTTCTCTCTTTAACAGAGGCCAAAACTGAAGAGCTATGAGAACTGCACGGAGTTCAAAAAATATTTATTGGTAATCTCGCCTCTTGAGATTTCCAAACCCCTTGTGCTGTCAGATCCCCAAACAGCTCCCCAACCTGAAACACTCGCATCTGTTGTGATCACAGTCCAAGTTGGCCGAACAAAAGAAGCCCCTTGAACTAAACGATGGTGATCTATCCACCACGTCAGAGAGTGTCGTACATTGGGATTTAAGGATTTTAATTGTGATATCTTTGTATAATCCCTGCACCATTTGCTCAGCATACAAAGCTGAAGAGGTCTCATGTGAAAACGAGCAAAGGGGATCGCGTCCGATGCTGCAGTCATGAGACCTAAAACTTCCATGCACATAGCCACTGAAGGGAATGACTGAGACTGAAGGTGCCGGCAGGCTGCAACCAATTTTAAACGTCTCTTGTCTGTTAGAGACAGTCATGGACACAATCTATCTGGAAGCCTAAAAAGGTAACCCTTGTCTGAGGAATCAAGAAACTTTTTGGTAAATTGATCCTCCAACCATGTTTCCGAAGAAACAACACTAGTTGATTCGTGTGAGATTCTGCAGAACGTAAAGACTAAGCTAGTACCAAGATATCGTCCAAATAAGGAAACACCGCAATGCCCTGTTCTCTGATTACAGAGAGTAGGGCACCCAGAACCTTTGAAAAGATTCTTGGAGCTGTTGCTAGGCCAAATGGAAGAGCAACAAATTGGTAATGCTTGTCTAGAAAAGAGAATCTCAGGAACTGACAATGTTCTGAATGAATCGGAATATGAAGGTATGCATCCTGCAAGTCTATTGTGGACATATAATGTCCCGCTGAACAAAAGGCAGAATAGTCCTTATAGTCACCATCTTGAAAGTTGGTACTCTTACATAACGATTCAAAATTTTCAGATCCAGAACAGGTCTGAATAAACTTTCCTTCTTTGGGACAATGAATAGATTTGAATAAAACCCCAAACCTTGTTCCTGAAAAGGAACTGGCATGATTACCCATGTCGACTCCTGGTCTGAAACACACTTCAGGAAAGCCTGAGCCTTTTCTGGATTTGCTGGGATACGTGAGAGAAAGAAACTTCTCACGGGAGGTCTTACTCTGAATCCTACTCGATACCCTTGAGAGACAATGCTCTGAATCCATTGATTTTGGACAGAATTTATCCAAATATCCTTGAAAAACCTTAATCTGCCCCCTACCAGCTGAGCTGGAATGAGGGCCGCATCTTCATGTGGACTTAGGGGCTGACTTTGGTTTCTTAAATGGCTTAGATTTATTCCAATTTGAGGAAGGCTTCCAATTGGAAACAGATTCCTTGAGGGAAGGATTGGGTTTTTGTTCCTTATTTTGACTAAAGGAATGAAAACGTTTAGAAGCCTTAGATTTACCCTTAGGTTATTTATCCTGAGGCAGAAAAGCTCCCTTTCCCCCAGTGACGGTTGAAATAATAGAATCCAACTGAGAACCAAATAAATTATTACCTTGGAAAGAAAGAGATAGTAATCTAGATTTGGATGTCATATCAGCATTCCAATATTTAAGCCACAAAGCTCTTCTAGCTAATATAGCTAAAGACATGGATCTAACATCAATTTTGATAATATCAAAAATGGCATCACTAATAAAATGATTAGCATATTGCAGTAAGCGAATAATGCTAGATATGTCAGAATCCAATTCTTGTTGCGCTAAATTTCCAACCAGAAAGTTGATGCAGCCGCAACATCAGCCAAAGAAATTGCAGGTCTCAGAAAATGACCTGAATATAAATAGGCTTTCCTTAGATAAGATTCAAGCTTCCTATCTAAAGGATCCTTAAAGGAAGTACTATCTTCCATAGGAATAGTGGTACGTTTAGCAAGAGTAGAAATAGCCCCATCAACTTTGGGGATTTTTTCCCAAAACTCTATAGAATTTGCTGGTAAAGGATACCATTTTTTAAACATTGAAGAAGGAATAAAATAAGTACCTGGCTTATTCCATTCCTTAGAAATCATATCAGAAATAGCACCAGGAACTGGAAAAACCCCTGGAGAAACCACAGGAGGTTTAAAAACAGCATTTAAACGTTTATTTGACATAACATAGGTATAACATGTACATTAGAAGTTGAAGGAACTGCAACTGGCAATGTACTATTACTGATGGACACACTATCTGCATGTAAAAGTTTATCATGACAACTATTACAAATGACATTCGGCGAAATAACTTCCACAATCTTACAACAAATGCACTTAGCTTTGGTAGAACCGATGCCAGGCAGCAATGTTCCAGCAGAAACTTCTGAGGCAGGATCAGATTGAGACATCTTGCAAAATGTAAAAGAAAAAACAACATATAAAGTAAAATTATCAATTTCCTTATATGACAGTTTCAGGAATGGAAAAAAAATGCAAATAGCATAGCCCTCTGATAGAGAAAAAGGCAAGAGGCAAACATCAATGGGGTATTAAAATAATGAAAAAGTTTGGCGCCAAGTATGACGCACAACGTAAATGAAACTTTTTTGGCCAATAATAACCGGAAATGACACACTCGCGTCACTGACGCAACCATGTGTAAGGCTTCAGCGTCAACTATGACGCCGGAAATAACGAAGTTCCGTCAGACGTATTTTTCGCGCCAAAAACATTCTCGCGCCAAGAATGACGCAATAAAGTCTAGCATTTGGCGCACCCGCAGGCCTAATAACGCCCGCAATTTGCAAGAAAATAGTCAATTGAAAAAAAAACTAAACCCCAGGTAAGAAAAAAAAAAAAAAAATCTTAAAAAAAATGAATATTTTCCACAAATATGAAACTGACAGTCTGCAGAAGGAAATACATGAACCTGACTCATGGCAAATATAAGTACAATACATATATTTAGAGCTTTATATAAATGCATAAAGTGCCAAACCATAGTTGAGGTGTCTTAAGTAATAAAAAACATACTTACCAAAAGACACCCATCCAGATATAGCAGATAGCCAAACCAGTACTGAAACAGTTATCAGTAGAGGTAATGGTAAACAGAGTATATCGTCTATCTGAAAAGGGAGGTAGGAGATGAATCTCTACGACAGATAACAGAGAACCTATGAAATAGACCCCCATTAGGGAAATCGTATTCAATAAGTGATACTCTCTTCACGTCCCTCTGACATTCGCTGTACTCAGAGGAATCAGGCTTCAACAATGCTGAGAAGCGCATATCAACATAGAAATCTTATCACAAACTTACTTCACCACCTCCATAGGAGGCAAAGTTTGTAAAACTGAATTGTGGGTGTGGTGAGGGGTGTATTTATAGGCATATTGAGGTTTGGGAAACGTTGCCCCTCCTGGTAGGAATGTATATCCCATACGTCACTAGCTCATGGACTCTTGCCAATTACATGAAAGAAAACAAAATGTATTATGCTTACCAGATAAATTCCTTTCTTTCCTGGCAGGGACAGTCTACGACTTCTTTCATTGCTGTTGGGGATATTAACACCTGGCCAACAGGAGGTGGAAAAGACATCAAAGCCAAAGGCTAAATATCGCTCCCACTTCCCTTATCCCCCAGTCATTCCGCTGATGAAACAAGCAGAAGCAGGAGAAACATTAGGGTATAGAGGTGCCAGAAGAAAAAAAATAACAAGGAAGCTGCCTAAAAAAAAAAAATATTACGTGCCGGATCGTGGACCCTTCCTGTCAGGAAAGAAAGGAATTTATCTGTTAAGCATAAATTTTGTTTTCTTTCCAAAGGCAGGGAGAGTCCACAACTTCATTCATTACTGTTGTGAACCAATACCCAAGCTCCAGAGGACACAATGAATAAAACGGGAAGGCAAAAAAGAAGGGCTCCACAGCCTGTAACACTTTCCTCCCAAAAGCTGCCTCCACAGAAGTAAAAACATCAAATTCATTGAACTTTGTAAAAGTATGTAAAAAGGACCAGGCCGCCTTACAAATCTGATCCATAGAAGCTTCATTCTTAAAAGCCCAAGAAGAAGAAACTGCTCTAGTAGAATGAGCCGTTATCCTCTCAGGAAGCTGTTGTCCAGCCTTCTCATAAACCAAACGGATGATACTTCTCAGCCAGTAAGATAATGAAGTTGCAGTGGCCTTCTGACCCCTGTGCTTACCAGAGTATAACACAAACAAGGAAGAAGATTGCCTGAAATCCTTAGCAGCCTGAAGATAGACTTTTAAGGCAAGTACAACATCCAGATTGTGAAGCAAACGCTCCTTCAAGGAAGGATTACGACAAAAGGAAGGAACAACAAGAGAGAGTGCGAGAGAGCGACAGAGCGCGAGAGAGTGCGAGAGAGTATCTCGTTAGATTGTCCACAACAATTTGTTGAAACAAGTTTGTGTGATCTCCGTTCCACTGCCTCAGCATGCATAGTTGTAGAGGTCTGAGATGGAATTGAGCAAAAAGGAATAAATGTCCATGGAGGACACCATGAGACCAATTACCTTCATGCACTGAGCCACCGAAGGATTTAGAGTGGTCTGAAGGGATAGACATGCTGCCACCAGCTTGGAGCATCTCTGATCTGTCAGAATGATCTTCATGGAC
This sequence comes from Bombina bombina, assembly GCF_027579735.1. Classification (NCBI taxonomy): domain Eukaryota; kingdom Metazoa; phylum Chordata; class Amphibia; order Anura; family Bombinatoridae; genus Bombina; species Bombina bombina. Next base: position 427,855,777 of record NC_069504.1, on the reverse strand, counting down.
CCCTTCATGAAACAGTGAACTCTTTTCTAGATTTATCTTCCATCCGTGAGTTCAGAGAAGACACAGAAGAGACTCCGTCTGATATCTTGCTAAATGAAAAGATGGAGCTTGAACCAAGATATCGTCCATGTACAGGACTACAGCAATAGCCAGAGACCTGGCCACACATAGCTAGGAGAGCTCCCAAAACCTTTGTGAAAATTCTGAGAGCAGTAGCTAAGACAAATGGCAAGGCTATGAACTGGAAGTGTTGGTCTAGGAATGCGAACCTCAAACTGAAATTGATCCTTGGGGATCGGGACATGAAGGTATGCATCCTTTATGTCGATTGTGGTCATGAACTGTCCCTCCTGGATCAAGGGAAGGGTGGATCCGAGTCTCCATTTTGAAGGAGAGGACCCTGAGAAACTTAGAGACATTTTAAGTCTAGAATCGGGACATAATTTCCCTCCTTTTTGGGAACTACAAAGAGGTTTGAGTAAAACCCCTGACCCCTTTCTGATAAGGGCACTTGGACGATTACTCCCAAGGAGAGGAGATCTCGATAGCAGTCTAAAAAGCCTGCTCTTTTCTCTGGTCTTGTAGATAATCTTGAGAGAAGAAATCTGCCCCTTAAAGGACGAGATTTGAACCCCATCTTGAACCCCTGGTAAACAATGTCTAATACCAAGGGATCCCGAATGTATTGGACCCAAGCCTCTAAGAAGAAGAAAAAAAAAAAATAGAGACAGTCCACTCCCTACTCAATGCAGTCCCGGATCGGGGGCCAATCCTTCATGCAGATTTGTTATCTGTAGACTTCTTGGCCTGCGGATTTGTGCCAGGATTGGTTAGGCTTCCAAGTACTCTTGGACTGAGAGGACTGAGTTCGCTGAGGTTTGTCAGAGCGTAAGAACGAAAATTAGAGGATTGGCGACCTGTAGTTCTCACCTTCTTATCCAGGAGAAGCAAAGCTCCTTACCCTCCTGTAACAGTGGAGATGATGGAGTCCAGGCCTGGCCCGAAGAAAATCTTCCCCTTGCATGGTAAGGAAAGAAGTCTGGTCTTCGAAACCATATCTGCAGACCAAGACTTTAACCAAAGAGCTCTATGCAACAATTGCAAAACCTGAAGCTTTAGCGGTTAGACGTACAATTTGCACATTAGCATCACAAATAAAGTAATTGGCTATCTTGAGAGCCTTAATCTTGTCCTGTATATCCTCCATGGGGAATTCCACTTCAATTAGTTCTGATAACAAATCACACCAGTAGTTAGCAGCACCTGCGACTGCTGCCACAGCGGCCGTTGGCTGAAATAAAAGACCCATATGTTGAAACATCTTTCTGAGATAGTCTTCCAACTTTCCTGTCCATGGGATCTCTAAAAGAGGAGCTATCCTCTATAGGAATAGTAGTACGCTTGGCGAGAGTAGGAATGGTCGGGTCCTACTTAAAGGATAGAGTTCCAGAACACAATGTGAATCAGGGACTGGAAACAGCCTCTTAAAAGGTAGAAGGGGAAAATGAAGTTTCAATCTTTTCCCATTCTCTAGAAATAATTTTTGACATTCGTGCTGGTACCGGGAAGGTTTTAGTAACTTCTTCCTCATAGACCATATCTAACTTAAGGATAATAGGTTCCTCAGGAAGCTTTGCGTCCAGAACCTCAAGGGTAGACAATACCTTGATCAAGAGAAAGCCATGGTGTTCAACCTTAAAACCTAAAAATTGGATCCTATTGAGTAGGAGATTTAATTTCAGATAGCTCTGACTCCGAAAGCTCACCTTCGGATGCAAACGAGGTTAGATCATCCTCAGAAACTTGAGACAAACTAGCCAACTCAGACTGAACAGAGGTATTAACCCCCAAGTCAGTGGAACTATGCTTAAAGGGACACTGAACCCACATTTTTTCTTTCATGATTCAGATAGAGCATGCAATTTTAAGAAACTATCTAATTTACAATTTTTTCTTCGTTCTCTTGCTATCTTTATTTAAAAAAGAAGGCATCTAAGCTAAGGAGCCAGCAAATTTTGGGTTCAGAACTAAGGACAGCACTTGTTTATTGGTGCTGTCCAATCAGCAAGGACAACCCAGGTTGTTCACCAAAAATGGGCCGGCATCTAAATTTACATTCTTGCTTTTCAAATAAACATACCAAGAGAATGAAGAAAATTTGATAATAGGAGTAAATTAGAAAGTTGCTTAAAATTGCATGCTCTATCTGAATCAGGAAAGAAAACAATTATGTTCAGTGTCCCTTTAACCTATCTTACGTTTTCCAGAGATAGGCAAAGTGTTTAATGCAGCTGATACCACAGACTGAAGCTGTGAAGTAAAGTCTGTTGGTAAAAAATTATCACCAGTAGGAGATAAAGGTGCGCCGCGGGGCACTGCCTGTGTCATAGGGTTAAAAGGGGACTGACTGCAAAAACAATTTATGTAAGAACTTACCTGATAAATTCATTTCTTTCATATTGGCAAGAGTCCAGGAGCTAGTGACGTATGGGATATAAAATCCTACCAAGAGGGGCAAAGTTTCCCAAACCTCAAAATGCCTATAAATATACCCCTCACCACACCTACAATTCAGTTTTACAAACTTTGCCTCCCTATGGAGGGGGTGAAGTAAGTTTGTGCTGGATTTTCTTCTGTGATATGCGCTTCTCAGCATTTTGAATGTTTCCTAAACCTCAAAATGCCTCACCACACCCACAATTCAATTTTAACAAATAGCCAAGTAGTGGGGTGATAGAAAAAAAGGAGTAAAAAGCATCAAAAAAGGAATTGGAAATATAATTGTGCTTTATACAAAAAAAAACTTATCCACCATAAAAAAGGTGGGTCTCTTGGACTCTTGCTAATATGAAAGAAATGAATTTATAAAGTAAGTTCTTACATAAATTATGTTTTCTTTCATGTAATTGGCAAGAGTCCATGAGCTAGTGACGTATGGGATAGCAAATACCCAAGATGTGGAACTCCAAACAAGAGTCACTAGAGAGGGAGGGATAAAATAAAAACAGCCATTTTCCGCTGAAAAAAAATAAATCCACAACCCAAAAAATAGGTTTCTCATAATTGAAAAGAAAAAACTTAAAACATAAGCAGAGGAATCAAACAAACAGCTGCCTAAAGAACTTTTCTACCAAAAACTGCTTCCCGAAGAGGCAAATACATCAAAATGGTAGAATTTAGTAAATGTATGCAAAGTTGCTGCTTTGCAAATCTGATCAACTGAAGCTTCATTCTTAAAAGCCCATGAAGTGGAGACTGATCTAGTAGAATGAGCCGTGATTCTCTGAGGCGGGCCTGACCAGACTCCAAATAAGCCTTAGAAATCAAAAGCTTTAACCAAGATGCCAAAGAAAACAGAATTTATGCTTACCTGATAAATTACTTTCTCAAACGGTGTGTCCAGTCCACGGCGTCATCCTTACTTGTGGGAATATCTCTTCCCCAACAGGAAATGGCAAAGAGTCCCAGCAAAGCTGGCCATATAGTCCCTCCTAGGCTCCGCCCACCCCAGTCATTCGACCGACGGACAGGAGGAAATATATATATAGGAGAAACCATATGGTACCGTGGTGACTGTAGTTAGAGAAAATAATTCATCAGACCCAATTAAAAAACCAGGGCGGGCCGTGGACCGGACACACCGTTGGAGAAAGTAATTTATCAGGTAAGCATAAATTCTGTTTTCTCCAACATTGGTGTGTCCGGTCCACGGCGTCATCCTTACTTGTGGGAACCAATACCAAAGCTTTAGGACACGGATGAAGGGAGGGAGCAAATCAGGTTACCTAAACGGAAGGCACCACGGCTTGCAAAACCTTTCTCCCAAAAATAGCCTCCGAAGAAGCAAAAGTATCAAATTTGTAAAATTTGGCAAAAGTGTGCAGTGAAGACCAAGTCGCTGCCTTACATATCTGATCAACAGAAGCCTCGTTCTTGAAGGCCCATGAGGAAGCCACAGCCCTAGTGGAGTGAGCTGTGATTCTTTCAGGAGGCTGCCGTCCGGCAGTCTCGTAAGCCAATCGGATGATGCTTTTAAGCCAAAAAGAAAGAGGTAGAAGTCGCTTTTTGACCTCTCCTTTTACCAGAATAGACGACAAACAGAGAAGATGTTTGTCTGAAATCTTTTGTAGCTTCTAAATAGAATTTTAGAGCACGGACTACGTCCAAATTGTGTAACAAACGTTCCTTCTTTGAAACTGGATTCGGACACAAAGGTACAACTATCTCCTGGTTAATTTTTGTTAGAAACAACCTTTGGAAGAAAACCAGGCTTAGTACGCAAAACCACCTTATCTGCATGGAACACCAGATAGGGCAGAGAACACTGCAGAGCAGATAACTCTGAAACTCTTCTAGCAGAAGAAATAGCAACCAAAAACAAAACTTTCCAAGATAACAACTTAATATCTATGGAATGTAGAGGTTCAAACGGAACCCCTTGAAGAACTGAAAGGACTGGATTTAAACTCCAGGGAGGAGTCAAAGGTCTGTAAACAGGCTTGATCCTAACCAGAGCCTGAACAAATGCTTGAACATCTGGCATAGCTGCCAGTCGTTTGTGTAGTAAGACAGAAATCTGTCCCTTTAGAGAACTCGCAGATAATCCTTTATCCAAACCTTCTTGCAGAAAGGAAAGAATCTTAGGAATTTTTATCTTATTCCATGGGAATCCCTTGGATTCACACCAGCAGATATATCTTTTCCATATTTTATGGTAAATCTTTCTAGTTACCGGTTTTCTGGCCTGAACCAGAGTATCTATCACAGAATCTGAAAACCCACGCTTTGATAGAATCAAGCGTTCAATCTCCAAGCCGTCAGCTGGAGGGAGACCAGATTTGGATGTTCGAATGAACCCTGGACAAGAAGGTCCTGTCTCAAAGGTAGTTTCCATGGTGGAATCGATGACATATTCACCAGGTCTGCATACCAAGTCCTGCGTGGCCACGCAGGAGCTATCAAGATCACCGAGGCCCTCTCCTGTTTGATCCTGGCTACCAGCCTGGGAATGAGAGGAAACGGTGGAAACACATAAGCTAGGTTGAAGGACCAAGGCGCTACTAGTGCATCTACTAGAGTCGCCTTGGGATCCCTGGATCTGGACCCGTAGCAAGGAACCTTGAAGTTCTGACGAGACGCCATCAGATCCATGTCTGGAATGCCCCATAATTGAGTCAACTGGGCAAAAATCTCCGGGTGGAGTTCCCACTCCCCCGGATGGAATGTCTGATGACTCAGATAATCCGCTTCCCAGTTTTCCACACCTGGGATGTGGATCGCAGATAGATGGCAGGAGTGATTCTCCGTCCATTGTATTATTTTGGTCACTTCTTTCATCGCCAGGGAACTCCTTGTTCCCCCCTGATGATTGATATACGCAACAGTCGTCATGTTGTCTGATTGGAATCTTATGAATCTGGCCTTTGCAAGCTGAGGCCAAGTCCTGAAAGCATTGAATATCGCTCTTAGTTCCAGAATGTTTATCGGGAGAAGAGACTCTACCCGAGACCATAGTCCCTGAGCTTTCAGGGATTCCCAGACCGCACCCCAGCCCACTAGACTGGCGTCGGGCGTGACAATGACCCACTCTGGTCTGCGGAAGCTCATTCCCTGGGATAGGTGGTGCAGGGATATCCACCAACGGAGTGAATCTCTGGTCTTCTGATCTACTTGAATCACTGGAGACAAGTCTGTATAGTCCCCATTCCACTGTTTCAGCATGCACAGTTGTAATGGTCTTAGATGAATTCGCGCAAAAGGAACTATGTCCATTGCTGCAACCATCAACCCAACTACTTCCATGCACTGAGCTATGGAAGGACGTGGAACAGATTGAAGAACTTGACAAGCGCTTAGAAGTTTTGACTTTCTGACATCTGTCAGAAAAATCCTCATTTCTAAGGAATCTATTATTGTTCCCAAGAAGGGAACTCTTGTTGACGGAGACAGAACTTTTTTCTATGTTCACCTTCCATCCGTGAGATCTGAGAAAGGCCAGAACGATGTCTGTATGAGCCTTTGCTTTTGACAGGGACGACGCTTGTATTAGAATGTCGTCCAAGTATGGTACTACTGCAATGCCCCTCGGTCTTAGAACCGCTAGAAGGGACCCGAGTACCTTTGTGAAAATCCTTGGAGCAGTGGCTAATCCGAATGGGAGGGCCACAAACTGGTAATGTTTGTCCAGAAAGGCTAACCTTAGGAACTGATGATGTCCTTTGTGGATAGGAATATGTAGGTACGCATCCTTTAGATCCACGGTAGTCATAAATTGACCTTCCTGGATAGTGGGTAGAATCGTTCGAATGGTTTCCATTTTGAATGATGGTACCCTGAGAAATTTGTTTAGGATCTTTAAATCCAGAATTGGTCTGAAGGTTCCCTCTTTTTTGGGAACTACGAACAGATTTGAGTAAAATCCCATTCCTTGTTCCGTCATTGGAACTGGGTGTATCACTCCCATCTTTAGCAGGTCTTCTACACAATGTAAGAACGCCTGTCTCTTTATGTGGAACCTTCCCCTTGGGGGTAGTTCCTTGAATTCCAGAAGATAACCCTGAGAAACTATTTCTAGCGTCCAGGGATCCTGAACATCTCTTGCCCAAGCCTGAGCAAAGAGAGAGAGTCTGCCCCCCACTAGATCACGTCCCGGATCGGGGGCTACTCCTTCATGCTGTTTTGTTAGCGGTAGCAGGCTTCTTGGTCTGCTTACCCTTGTTCCAGCCTTGCATCGGTTTCCAGGCTGGTTTGGACTGTGAGGCATTACCCTCTTGCTTAGAGGATGCAGAATTAGAGGCCGGTCCGTTCCTGAAATTACGAAAGGAACGAAAATTAGACTTATTCTTGGCCTTGAAAGGCCTATCTTGTGGGAGGGTGTGTCCCTTTCCCCCAGTGATGTCTGAGATAATCTCTTTCAATTCTGGTCCAAAGAGAGTTTTACCCTTGAAGGGGATGTTAAGCAATTTTGTCTTTGATGATACATCCGCTGACCAAGACTTTAGCCAAAGCGCTCTGCGCGCCACAATTGCAAACCCTGAATTTTTCGCCGCTAATCTAGCCAATTGCAAAGCGGCATCTAAAATAAAAGAGTTAGCCAACTTAAGTGCGTGAACTCTGTCCATAACCTCCTCATATGGAGTCTCTCTACTGAGCGACTTTTCTAGTTCCTCGAACCAGAACCACGCTGCTGTAGTGACAGGAACAATGCACGAAATGGGTTGTAGAAGGTAACCTTGCTGTACAAAAATCTTTTTAAGCAAACCTTCCAATTTTTTATCCATAGGATCTTTGAAAACACAACTATCCTCTATAGAAATAGTAGTGCGCTTGTTTAGAGTAGAAACTGTCCCCTCGACCTTAGGGACTGTCTGCCATAAGTCCTTTCTGGGGTCGACCATAGGAAATAATTTCTTAAATATAGGAGGGGGAACAAAAAGGTATGTCGGGCTTCTCCCACTCCTTATTCACAATGTCCGCCACCCACTTGGGTATAGGAAAAGCGTCGGGTTGCACCGGAACCTCTAGGAACTTGTCCATCTTGCATAATTTTTCTGGAATGACCAAGTTGTCACAATCATCCAGAGTAGATAACACCTCCTTAAGCAGTGCGCGGAGATGTTCTAATTTAAATTTAAATGTCACAACATCAGGTTCAGCCTGTTGAGAAATTTTTCCTGAATCTGAAATTTCCCCATCTGACAAAACCTCCCTCATGGCCCCTTCAGATTGGTGTGAGGGTATGACAGAACAATTATCAGCGCCCTCCTGCTCTTCTGTGTTTAAAACAGAGCAATTGCGCTTTCTCTGATATGCAGGCATTTTGGATAAAATATTTGCTATGGAGTTATCCATTACAGCCGTCAATTGTTGCATGGTAATAAGCATTGGCGCGCTAGAAGTACTAGGGGCCTCCTGCGTGGGCAAAACTGGTGTAGACACAGAAGGAGATGATGTAGAACCATGTCTACCCCCTTCATCTGAGGAATCATCTTGGGCAATTTCATTATCTGTGGCAGTACTGTCCTTACTTTGTTTGGACGCTATGGCACAATTATCACACAATTTTGAAGGGGGAGACACATTGGCTTTCATACATATAGAACATAGCTTATCTGAAGGCACAGACATGTTAAACAGGCTTAAACTTGTCAATAAAGCACAAAAACCGTTTTAAAACAAAACCGTTACGGTCTCTTTAAATTTTAAACAGAGTACACTTTATTACTGAATATGTGAAAAAATATGAAGGAATTGTTCAAAATTTACCAAAATTTCACCACAGTGTCTTAAAGCATTAAAAGTATTGAACACCAATTTTCAGAGCTTTAACCCTTAAAATAACGAAACCGGAGCCGGTTACAGATTTAACCCGAATACAGTCCCAGCTACAGCCTTTGCTGTGACTTTACCAAGCCCAGAGGGGAATACGATACCAAATGACGCCTTCTAGGAACTTTTCCAACTACTTTCGGGTCCTCACACATGCATCTGCATGTCTTGCTCTCAAAAACAACTGCGCAGTAATGGCGCGAAAATGAGGCTCAGCCTACAACTGGGAAGGCCCTTCCTGACTGGAAAAGGTGTCTAACATAGTGCCTGACGTTAAAAAACGTTCCCCAAGTTTATAAGTGTGAATTATCAGCATAAACATGTATAAAATGTCCAAATAAAGCAATCTATTTAGCCCATAAAAGTGTCTACCAGTTTTATAGCCCATATTAAGCCCTTTATTCTGTTTGAGACTAAGAAAATGGCTTACCGGTCCCCATGAGGGGAAATGACAGCCTTCCAGCATTACATAGTCTTGTTAGAAATATGGCTAGTCATACCTTAAGCAGAAAAGTCTGCTAACTGTTTCCCCCAACTGAAGTTACTTCATCTCAACAGTCCTATGTGGAAACAGCAATCTATTTTAGTTACTGTCTGCTAAAATCATCTTCCTCTCACAAACAGAAATCTTCATCCTTTTTCTGTTTCAGAGTAAATAGTACATACCAGCACTATTTTAAAATAACAAACACTTGATAGAATAAAAAACTACATTTAAACACCAAAAAACTCTTAACCATCTCCGTGGAGATGTTGCCTGTGCAACGGCAAAGAGAATGACTGGGGTGGGCGGAGCCTAGGAGGGACTATATGGCCAGCTTTGCTGGTACTCTTTGCCATTTCCTGTTGGGGAAGAGATATTCCCACAAGTAAGGATGACGCCGTGGACCGGACACACCAATGTTGGAGAAATGGAAGAAACTTTCTGACCTTTCCTAGAACCAGAAAAGACAACAAATAGACTAGAAATCTTTCTGAAATCTTTAGTAGCTTCAAGATAATATTTCAAAGCTCTTACAACATCCAGAGAATGTAAGGATCTTTCCAAAGAATTCTTAGGATTAGGACACAAAGAGGGGACAACAATTTCCCTATTAATGATGTTACATTTTTACCTAAAGTTATGAATTTTAAATTAAGTCCGCAAAACTGCCTTATCTTGATGGAAAATCAGAAAAGGTGACTCACAAGAAAGAGCAGATAATTCAGAAACTCTTCTAGCAGAAGAGATAGCCAAAAGGAACAACACTTTCCAAGAAAGTAGTTTAATATCCAAAGAATGCATAGGCTCAAAAGGAGGAGTCTGCAAAGCTTTCAAAACCAAATTAAGACTCCAAGGAGGAGAAATAGATTTAATGACAGGCTTGATACGGACCAAAGCAGTGAATATCAGGAAGCTTAGCAATCTTTCTGTGAAATAAAACAGAGCAGAGATTTGTCCCTTCAAGGAACTTGTAGATGAACCTTTATCCAAACCATCCTGAAGGAATTGTAAATTCTAGGAATTCTAAAAGAATGCCAGGAGAATTTATGAGAAGAACACCATGAAATATAAGTCTTCCAAACTCGATAATTTTTCCTAGAAACAGATTTACAAGCCTGTAACATAGTATCAATCACTGAGTCAGAGAAACCTCTATGACTAAGCGTTCAAATTCCATACCTTCAAATTTAGCAATTTGAGATCCTGATGGAAAAATGGTCCTCGGGACAGAAGGTGTGGTCTTAAAGGAAGTGGCCAAGGTTGACAACTGGACATCCGGACAAGGTCCACATGCCAGAACCTGGGAGGCCATGCTGGAGCTACCAGAAACACAAACAAATGTTCCAAGATGATTTTGGAAATCACTCTTGGAAGAAGAACTAGAGACGGAAAGATATAAACAGGTTGGTAAAACCAAGGCACTGCCAACGCATCCACAGACACCGACTGAGGATTCCTGGACCTAGATAGGTACCTGGGAAGTTTATTGTTTAGATGAGAAGCCATCAGATCTATTTCTGGAAGACCCCACATCTAAACAATCTGAAAAAACACATTGGATGGAGACCAAACCCCCAGATGTAAAGTCTGACGGCTGAGATAATTCGCTTCCCAATTGTCTATACCTGGGATATGTACCGCAGAAATTAGACAGGAGCTGGATTCCACCCAAGCAAGTATCTGAGATACTTCTTTCATAGCTAGGGGACTGCGAGTCCCACCCCGATGATTGACATATGCCACAGTTGTGACATTGTCTGTTTGAAAACAAATGAATGGTTCTCTCCAACAAACCTTTAGAGCCCTGAAAATAGCAAGGAGTTCCAAAATATTGATTGGTAACCTCGCATCTTGAGATTTCCAAACCCCTTGTGCTGTCGGATCCACAGACAGCTCCCCAACCTTAAAGACTTGCATCTGTTGTGATTACAGTACAGGTTGGACGAGCAAAAGAGGCCCCTTGAATTATACGATGGTGGTCTAACCACCAAGTCAGAGAAAGTTGAACATTGCGATTTAAGGATATTAATTGTGATATCTTTGTATAATCTCTGCACCATTGCTTCAGCATACAAAGCTGGAGTGGTCTCATATGAAAACTAGCAAAGGGGATCACGTCCGATGCTGCAGTGATAAGACCTAAAACTTCCATGCACATAACCACTGAAGGGAACAATTGAGACTGAAGGTTCTGACATGCTGAAACCAATTTTATTCGTCTCTTGTTTCTTAGAGACAGAGTCATGGACACTTTATCTATATGGAAACCTAAAAAGGTGACCCTTGTCTGAGGAATCAAGGAACTTTTTGGCAAATTGATCCTCCAACCATGTCTTTGAAGAAACAACACTAGTCTATTCATGTGAGATTCGGCAGAATGTAAAGACTGAGCTAGTATCAAGATATCGTCCAAATAAGGAAACACCGCAATACCATGTTCTCTGATTACAGAGAGTAGGGGCACAGAGAACTTTGAAAAACTTCTTGGAGCTGTCGCTAGGCCAAATAGAAGAGCGCCAAATTGTAATGCTTGACTAGAAAAGAGAATCTCAGAAACAGATAGTGGTCTGAATGAATAGGAATATGAAGATATGCATCCTGTAAGTCTATCGTGGACATATAATGACCTTGCTGAACAAAAGGCAGAATAGTCCTTATAGTCACCATTTTGAAAGTTGGCACTCTCACAAAATGGTTCAAAATTTCCAGATCCAGAACTGGCCTGAAAGAATTTTCTTTTCTTTGGGACAATGAATAGATTTGAATAAAACCCCAGACCCTGTTCCTGAAACGGAACTGGTATAATTACCCCTGAAAGCTCTAGATCTGAAACACACTTCAGAAAGGCCTGAGCCTTCACTGGGTTTGCTGGAACACAAACTCTCACAGGAGTTCTTACTCTGAAACCTATTAGATACCCTTGAGAGACAATGCTCCGGATCCATTGATTTTGGACAGAAACTGCCCAAATGTCTTTGAAAAATTTTAATCTGCCCCCCACCAGCTGAGCTGGAATGAGGGACGCACCTTCATGCAGACTTGGGGGCTGGCTTTGGTTTCTTAAAAGGCTTAAATTTATTCCAACTTGAAGAGGGTTTCCAATTGGAAGATTCTTTGGGGGAAGGATTGGCTTTCTGTTCCTTATTCTGACGAAAAGAACGAAAACAATTAGAAGCCTTAAATTTACCCTTAGATCTTTTATCCTGAGGTAAAAAAAAACTCCCTTCCCCCCAGGTAACAGTTGAAATTATTGAATCCAACCGAGAACCAAATAAATTGTTACCTTGGAAAGAAAGAGATAGTAATCTAGACTTAAATATTGGAATGTTGTCATGGTATCTAAGCCACAAAGCTCTTCTAGCTTAGATAGCTAAAGACAGATTTAACATTAATTTTGATGATATCAAAAATAGCATCACAGATAAAATGATTAGCATGTTGAAGCAAGAGAACAATGCTAGACAAATCAGAATCTGTTTCCTGTTGCGCTAAACTTTCCAACCAAAAAGTTGATGCAGCTGCAACATCAGCCATAGAAACGGCAGGCCTGAGAAGATAGCCAGAATATAAATAAGGTTTCCTTAGCTAAGATTCAAGTTTCCAATCTAAAGGGTCTTTAACGGAAGTACTACCTTCCATAGGCATAGTAGTACGTTTGGCAAGAGTAGAGATAGCCCCATCAACTTTGGGGATTTTTTTCCCAAAACTCCAATCTAATTGCTGGCAAGGGATACAACTTTTTAAACCTAGCAGAAGGAATAAAAAAGTACCAGGCCTATTCCATTCCTTTGAAATCATATCAGAAATATCAGGAACTGGAAAAACCTCTGGAGTAACCACAGGAGGTTTATAAACAGAATTTAAACGTTTACTAGTTTTAATATCAAGGACTAGTTTCCTCAATATCCAAAGTAATTAACACCTTTTAACAAGGAACGAATATACTCCATCTTAAAGAGATAAGTAGATTTGTCAGTGTCAATATCTGAGGTAGTATCTTCTGAATCAGATAGATCCTCAGAGGAGGATAAATCAGTATGTTGTCGGTCATTTGAAATTTCATCAACTTTATGAGAAGTTTTAAAAGACATTTTACGTTTATTAGAAGGCAGAATAGCAGACAAAGCCTTATGAATCGCATAAGCAATAAAATCTTTTATATTCACAGGGATATCACGTATATTAGATGTTGAAGGAACAACAGGCATTGTACTAGTACTGATGGATACATTCTCTGCATGTAAAAGTTTATCATGACAACTGTTGCATACTACCGCTGGAGATATAATTTCTACTAATTTACAACACATACACTTATCTTCGGTAGAACTGTTATCAAGCAGCAGGAATCCAACAGTGGTTTCTGAGACAGGATCAGATTGAGACATCTTGCAAATGTAAGAGAAAAAACATATAAAGCAAAAATATCAATTTCCTTATAAGGCAGTTTCAGGAATGGGAAAAAATGCAAACAGCATAGCCCTCTGAGCATAGAGAAAGAGGCATATAGGAAGTGGGGTTGAAATAATTAAATTATTTGGCACCAATTATGATGCGCAATGAAAAATGACATTTTTTGGCATTAACAACATCCGGAAATTACGTAACTCGCGTCATGGCAGACGCAACCTTATGCAAGGAACCTGGTGTCAACTAAGACGCTGGAAATAGCGAACTTGCGTCAACGAACGTAACTTCGCACGAAAATTAAAGAAAACAGTCAATTTTGAAGAAAAGACTATACCCCAGGTAAGAAAAAATAACTTCCTGAATACATTTTTCCCCAATTTTGAAACTGATAGTCTGCAAAAGGAAATATACATAAACCTGACTCATGGCAAATATTAAGTACAATACATATATTTAGAACTTTACATTAATACATAAAGTGCCAAACCATAGCTGAGAGTGTCTTAAGTAATGAAAACATACTTACCGAAAGACAACCATCCACATATAGCAGATAGCCAAACCAGTACTGAAACAGTTATCAGTAGAGGTAATGGAATATGAGAGTATATTGTCGATCTGAAAAGGGAGGTAAAAGATGAATCTCTACAACCGATAAAAGAGAACCTATGAAATGATTTCCCGCAAGGAAAACCATAGAATTCAATAGGTGATACTCCCTTCACATCACTCTGACATTCACTGTACTCTTAGAGGAATTGGGCTTCAAAATGCTGAGAAGCGCATATCAAAAGAAAATCAAGCACAAACTTACTTCACCACCTCCATAGGAGGCAAAGTTTGTAAAACTGAATTGTGGGTGTGGTGAGGGGTGTATTTTGAGGTTTGGGAAACTTTGCCCCTCCTGGTAGGATTGTATATCCTCTACGTCACAAGTTCATGGACTCTTCCCAATTACATGAAAGAAAGTAAATTTATGCTTACCTGATAAATTGATTTCTTCTATGATACGAGTCCACGGATTCATCCTTTACTTGTGGGATATTATCCTCCTGCTAACAGGAAGTGGCAAAGAGAACCACAGCAGAGCTGTCTAAATAGCTCCTGCCTTGACTCCACCCCCCAGTCATTCGACCGAAGGAATAGGAAGAAAAAGGAGAAACTAAAAGGTGCAGAGGTGACTGAAGTTTTAAATAAAAAAATACAATCTGTCTTAAAATGACAGGGCGGGCCGTGGACTCATCGTATCATAGAAGAAATAAATTTATCAGGTAAGCATAAATTTACTTTTCTACTATAAGATACGACGAGTCCACGGATTCATCCTTTACTTGTGGGATACAATACAAAAGCTACAGGACACGGATGAACAGGAGGGACAAGATAGATGCCTAAACAGAAGGCACCACTGCCTGAAGAACTTTTCTCCCAAAAATAGCCTCCTAAGAAGCAAAAGTATCAAATTTGGAAAAGGTATGAAGGGAAGACCAAGTCGCAGCCTTACAAATCTGTTCAACAGAAGCACCGTTTTTAAAAGCCCATGTGGAAGCCATCACTCTAGTAGAGTGGGCTGCAATCCTTTCAGGAGGCTGCTGTCCAGCAGTCTTGTATGCCAACCGGATGATGCTTTTCAGCCAAAAAGAAAGAGGTAGACGTAGCTTTTTGACCTCTACGTCTTCCAGAATAGACAACAAACAGAGAAGATGTTTGACGGAAATCTTTGGTCGCTTGCAAGTAAAACTTCAAAGCATGAACCACGTCCAAGTTGTGTAACAATCCCCTCTGAGGAAGCGTATGTGAAACGCCGCGTCAGGGGTTTCCTAATTTTAACCTGCTCTCCTTCATGTTAAAAATAAGTTAATTAGAACAAACGATAGTTGGTGGTTCTCATGAGTTAAGAATTAATAGTGACAAACAATTATAATAGAAACATTTGAAGCTATGTGGCTATATATTAGCTAAAGGCACGGAAGTGTCAATAAGTTTAAACCCTGAAAAGGTGGGATGGTCTAGGCAGCTAAACCGTTACAACTTGATTAATGTATGTAGCAAACAGCAAATTATGTTATAACTAAGTTACATGTAACAGTGGTATCAAGTTAGAAATAATAGAACAAGCTCTAAGCGATATTGCAAGTAATAACAGTTGCTTTTCCAAGAAAAAAAGCGGAGCATGTGCACTTTATTTTCTTACATAAATACCAACTTATAACGCACAAAGAAATAATCTGGATAGACTTAAAGCTGGGATAATTACAATATATTTAACAAAGGAGCTGTAAGTGCAATACTGGCTTTCCTTATTTATTGAAGCTAGAAAGCAGAAATATATTGAAACCCAAAATCATAGAAATATAACCAGCTTCCCAAAAGTATAATTTTTTTCTGCAACTATGTTTTTTACGTAATGCCTGAATACATAATAAGCATATTTTTGGAACTAATGCAGTATCAGTGCAAAATGAGTGGTATTGTAACATAACTCAAACTTATAGTGCACTGAAAGTTTAAATATTCAAATTCAAGTATAAATTTTATATTTAACTTGCTACCAACAGGAATATAAGTCTATGACACAGCGCAAATTTATGAGCTTATGAATATATCAGCTCTTGATGCGGCACGGAGTTATAAATATACTTTTACAAATAAGAATCATCATAAGAGGAAAACTCTGAAAAAACAATCAAAATAGTGTACAAACACCATACAATGCATACACTTTAATCAAAGTATATTGATATTACCATCCACCTTGGTAACCACATAAGCCATATTACTATTCGAGTGTCACTATAAAGAATTTTTTGTAGACCAATATATTAGAACTATAAGTAACATACAGGGATATTAAACCTATTAGAAAATATATTTAGCTAGCACATTGTATTATTCAGACAAGCCACATATAAGGCTATTAATCACTTTGAAAATACAAATCAGTACTAACTAAAGACTTTTCAATAACTTATAGCTCTACCAGTTGTAACTAACAAAGTGATGGTAAACTCTCCCCTTTTTAAAATCAGATCTGGAATGTAAGCGCTATTTTAGATGGAGTTTTATTCATTATGTGTAATGAAGATGCACTATAACTTAGTTATTAATATAGATATGAAATTCAAATACCCCACGTTACACCACCCACTTCAAAAGTAAATTTTCCTGTCAGCTAAATGATTGAATTACTCTTCAATCAATGCTCTAGCTACAACAAAAGTGCCATATGGGGAGAGCGCCGATTGGACAACAATTCAATCTGTTAGCTCACAGAAAATGTTACTTTTGAAGTGGGCGGAGGAGCATGCAGTATTTGAATTTCATATCTATATTAAAAAGCATGTTATACTGCATCTTCATTACAGCTAATGAATTAAACTCCATCTAAAATAGCGCTTACATTCCAGATCTGATTTTGAAAAGGGGAGAGTTTACCATCACTTTAAGAATAAACAAATTATGGATCTTAATGTAAAGGAGATGTGTTTTTAACTTAAGTGAGGACAGCAAAACACCAAAAACATACAAGCTGTCTTTTTAACTACTATTAATAAAAGTTATATTTTATAACCTAACTCAATTCCTTAACACTTGAGATAACTACAAGACAGTGTATAGAAGCATACCCTTTTTTTTTACATAACTCACACTAGTGTGACTTATGTTATTTCAGTCATAAACAGAGAAGATGTTTGACGGATATCTTTGGTCGCTTGCAAGTAAAACTTCAAAGCACGAACAACGTTCAAGTTGTGTAACAGACGCTCCCTTCTTAGAAGGGGGGTTAGGACACAGAGAAGGAACAACAATTTCCTGATTAATATTCTTATTAGTAACAACCTTAGGAAGGAATCCAGGTTTGGTACGCAAAACCACCTTATCAGAATGGAAAACAAGATAAGGCGAGTCTCATTGCAATGCAGATAGTTCAGAAACTCTTCGAGCCGAAGAGATAGCAACTAAAAACAGAACTTTCCAAGATAGAAGCTTAATATCTATGGAATGCATAGGTTCAAACGGAACCCCTTGAAGAACTTTAAGAACTAAATTCAAACTCCATGGCGGAGCAATAGGTTAAAACACAGGCTTGATTCTAACCAAAGCCTGATAAAACGACTGAACGTCTGGAACATCTGCCAGACGCTTGTGCAGTAAAATTGATAGAGCAGATATCTGTCCCTTTAGGGAACTAGCTGATAACCCCTTCTCCAATCCTTCTTGGAGAAAGGACAAAATCCTAGGAATCCTGATCTTACTCCATGAGTAGCCTTTGGATTCGCACCAATAAAGATATTTACGCCATATCTTAGGGTAAATTATCCTAGTGACAGGCTTTCGAGCCTGAATCAAGGTATCTATGACCGACTCAGAGAATCCCTGCTTAGATAAAATCAATCTCCAGGCAGTCAGCCGCAGAGAAATTAGATTTAGATGCTGGAACGGACCTTGAATGAAAAGGTCCTGTCTCAGTGGCAGTTTCCACGGTGGCAGAGATGACATTTCCACCAGGTCTGCATACCAAGTCCTGCGTGGCCACGCAGGTGCTATCAAAATTACCGAAGCCCTCTCTTGTTTGATTCTGGCAATCAGACGAGGAAGGAGAGGAAACGGAGGAAACACATGAGCCAGGTTGAACGACCAAGGTACTGCTAGAGCATCTACCAGTACTGCTTGGGGATCCCTCTATCTGGACCCCTAACAAGGAAGTTTGGCATTCTGACGAGATGCCATCAGATCCAATTCTGGTGTGCCCCATTGAAGAATCAATTGTGCAAACACCTCCGGATGGAGCTCCCACTCACCCGGATGAAAATTCTGTTGACTTAGAAAATCCGCTTCCCAGTTCTCCACTCCTGGGATATAGATTGCTGATAGATGGCAAGAGTGAGTCTCTGCCCATCGAATTATTTGGAAACCTCTATCATCTCTAGAGAACTCTTTGTTCCCCCTTGATGATTGAAATATGCTACAGTCGTGATATTGTCCGACTGGAATCTTATGAATTTGGCCGAAGCCAGCTGACGCCACGCCTGAAGCGCGTTGAATATCGCTCTCAGTTCTAGAATATTTATTGGAAGGAGAGCCTCCTCCTGAGTCCACACACCCTGTGCCTTTAGGGAATTCCAGACTGCACCCAAGCCCAATAGGCTGGCATCAGTCGTCACTATGACCCATGCTGGCCTGCGGAAACACATTCCCTGGGACAGATGATCCTGTGACAACCACCAAAGAAGAGAGTCTCTGGTCTCTTGATCCAGATTTATCTGAGGAGATAAAATTTGCATAGTCCCCATTCCACTGTCTGAGCATGCATAGTTGCAGTGGTCTGAGATGCAAGCGAGCAAACGGAACTATGTCCATTGCCGCTACCATTAGTCCAATTACCTCCATACACTGGTTAAGATCTTTGATTTTCTGACCTCCGTCAGAAAAAATTTCATGTCTACCAAGTCTATCAGAGTTCCCAAGAATGGAACTCTTGTGAGAGGGACAAGTGAACTCTTCTTTAGGTTCACCTTCCACCCGTGAGATCTTAGAAAAGCCAACATGATGTCCGTGTGAGATTTGGCTAGTTGGTAAGTTGACGCCTGAATCAGGATATCGTCCAGATAGGGCACAACTGCTATGCCCCGCGTCTCCAGACTGATTTGGACTGAGCAAAATTCCCTTCCTGCTTTGTGGAGGAAGAGGAAGCAGAGGGTACTCCTTTAAAATTTCAAAAGGAACGAAAATTATTTTGTCTACCCCTCATCTTAACAGACTTATCCTGAGGTAGGGCGTGACCTTTACCTACAGTAATGTCAGAAATGATTTCCTTCAACTTAGGCCCGAATAGGGACTTACCCTTGAAAGGAATAGCCAAAAGCTTAGATTTTGATGACACATCAGCAGACCATGATTTTAACCATAACTCTTTACACGCTAAAATGGCAAATCCTACATTTTTCTTCGCCAATTTAGCAATTTGAAAGGCGGCATCTGTAATAAAAGAATTAGCTAGCTTGAGAGCCTTAATTCTATCCAAAATGTCCTCTAAAGGGGTCTCAACCCTCAGAGACTCTTCTAGAGCATCAAACCAAAAAGCTGCTACAGTAGCAACTGGAACAATCCAAGCTGTTGGTTGTAAAAGAAACCCCTGACGAATAAACAATTTCTTTAGAAGACCCTCCAACTTCTTATCCATAGGGTCTTTAAAAGCACAACTGTCTTCAAAAAGTATAGTTGTACACTTAGCCAGGGTAGAAATAGCTCCCTCCACCTTAGGGACCGACTGCCAAGAGTCCCGAATGGTGTCTGATATGGGATACATTTTCTTGAAATTAGGGGGGAGGAGAGAATGGTATACCCGGTCTATCCCATTCCTTTTTTAATTTCCGAAATTCTTTTAGGAACTGGAAAAACATCAGTGTAAGTAGGTACCTCTAGATATTTGTCCATTTTACAAAATTTTTCTGGAGGAATCACAATATGGTCACAATCATCCAGAGTCGCTTAAACCTCCCGGAGTAACAGGCGGAGTTGTTCAAGCTTAAATTTAAAGGACATGATGTCCGAATCTGTCTGAGGTAACATACTTCCAGGGTCTGAAAGTTCTCCCTCAGACAACAATTGCCTGACCCCCACACTCAGAGCCCTGTGAGGGTACATCGGAAATAGCCAACCAAGCATCAGAGGATTCAGTATTCACATTAATACCTGACCTACTGCGTTTACCCTGTAACACTGGTAACTTAGATAATACCTCTGTAAGGGTAGTTGACATAACTGCAGCCATATCCTGCAGAGTAAAAGAATTAGACGCACTTAAAGTACTTGGCGTCGCTTGTGTGGGCGTTAAAGGTTGTGACACTTGGGGAGAATTAGATGGCATATCCTGATTCTCTTCACACTGAGAATCATCCTTACGCACACTTTCTTTACCTAAAATATGCTTTTTACATTGTAAGGCTCTTTCAGTACAAGAGGTACACAAAGTAAGAGGGGGTTCCACAATGGCTTCTAAACACATAGAACAATTAGTTTCCTCAATGACAGACATGTTGAACAGACAAGTACTAGCCACACTAGTCTTAAATTACCTCATATATAGATTCAAAACAACTTTTTTTTTTTTTTCTAAGAGTACTGCGCCTTTAAGAAATAAAAAGCGCAACAATTTTTCTCAAACTGCCTAAAGCGATTAAAAACGCTAAAGCAATCAAATATAATAATTTAATTGGCCCAAAAATTATTGCACCCTATAGGCAAATGATGAATTTACCCTCTAAGAAGCATTTTAAATCACAAAATATATTTTAATGGAAAAAAAATGACCCCTGCACCTCGTGTGGCGCCTACCTGCCCCAGGGTACTGCAAAAACGACTTGACAACGATCCGGTGAACAGAACTCATCTCTAGGCCCCACTGAAGCTAATGCCCGCTGCCTTCTCAGTCAGAGTAAACTGCGCGTCTGAGCGCGCAAAATAGGCCCCGCCCATCATGGACGTCATCTGAATAGTTTGTTTAAACGCATGGGAAGCGGTTTGTAAAATAAGCCACGTAGTCCCCTGAACCTTTTATGTTAATAAACTGCAGCCCTACTGACTTTGTTAAATAATAAATGTATAATGTCAAGCTGCCTGTCCCAGTGTCCAGCCCCATACAGATATAGCAATATGTATGAATATAGGGAATTTCAGTAACACCCTCAGTGATGCAGGTCTACTGCTTACCCCTTCCCTTGCAGGAAAAAATGTCAGCCAATTCTGATATAACAAGTCTCCTCAAAAATAAAGACTGAACATACCATACCTCAATGCTGCTTTTAGCATGACACAGTTCTCCACACTGAAGATTTCTCTTGCACTACCTTCAGAAGCTCTGTGGAAACCAACGTAGCTCTTAGCTACATCTGCTAAGATCATCAACCTCAGGGCAGAATCTTCTTCTTCCTTATCTCCCTGAGGCAAATAGTACTCACTGGCACCATTTTAAAATAAAAAACTTCTTGATTGAAGAATCTAAAACTAACACCTCACTTTACCCCTTCCTATTACTAACACAGGCAAAGAGAATGACTGGGGGTGGAGGGAAGGGAGGAGCTATATATACAGCTCTGATGTTGTGCTCTTTGCCACTTCCTGTTAGCAGGAGGTTAATATCCCACAAGTAAGGATGAAATCCGTGGGCTCGTCGTATCTTGTAGAAGAAACAACCATTTTACAAATGTGTGCTAAAAGCAACCACTAGATAGAGCTGGTTTGCAAGAAATCACATACAAATCAATGCATTACAGCGACTTCTGAGGATTTTTTTTTTACAGAAAAAATTGCGATTCTCACGATTTTTAAATCACGGCGATTGATCATGGTTTTAAATCACATATGCGATTAATCGAGCAGCCCTAACTCACACACACATTTTATACATTTTATAAGGATAGTATTGAGGTTATTTTCCACCCTCTACTCCTGGGTGCAGCAACTCTACTTTAGAAAGAAAAGGGAGATACATGAAATGTATTTAGTATTAACATATAGCTAAGGTAATGTCCAGTGCAGCAATGCGCTACTGGGCACAAGCAAAACAGAAGAGGTGAGCCAATGACAAAAGGCACATGTTTTCCGGTCTAGAGTGGAGCTCCAGTGTTCTGTTCTCCTCCCATTTACTTCCTGTGCAGCTGTTGCTGGACATGGCCACAGCACTGAGAGTATTGATGTAACTGGAGTGAATAAATTAATCTTCTTCCTGAGCATAGACATTGGAGCCTGTTATCAGCATGAACTCATATGTGTTAGGATTATTTATTGCCAGTTGATTTAAAGGACTACCCTGTTGTGAACCGAAGCCAAATCCTCCCGGTGTACTTTAAATGCACCTTATATTTGGTTTTTCTTCCAATTTTGATTGGGATCTTCTTTCCAATTTCAGCGTTTTCCTTACATTTGGAGTCGGCTCACCGCACTCAAGTCTCCTTTTATGGGATTTGTCCCTCTCGTGGATATGAGCTTTCTTCGTTTGATTATGTTATTTTAACCCACTGTGTACGCTGGATTGTATGTGATTGTTTTGTATTGTGTGTGTGTGTGTGTGTGTGTGTGTGTGTGTGTGTGTGTGTGTGTGTATGTATGTATGTATGTATGTATGTATGTATGTATGTATGTATGTATGTATGTATGTATGTATGTATATATATATATATGTATGTATATATATATGTGTGTGTGTGTGTGTGTGTGTGTGTGTGTGTGTGTGTGTGTGTGTGTATGTATGTGTGTATGTATATATCTCTCTCTCTCTCTCTTATTGCATACGTTCTCTCTTTTTTTTTTTACTACTACATTATTATTTGTTTTATTTATGGTCTCCTCCCAGGGGGATTTTTTAGTTTTGTTTTTTATTATCTCTCTGATTAAATGCCATTTTATTGTACGCTTATTTCTGTCATGCATTGCTAATTAAGCTGTCTTGTACAGCGCTACAGTGTTTTTTCCTTTTAGGATTTCCCATTGTGTAACATTGTTTTATGAGGGTGAGGGATCCTCTGTTTACACTGTTTTGCTTTTAGCATTTCTTTCTGCGCAGTTTTCAAATACTTTGTTTCTCTCAAAAGGCATATGCGCATAGCCACCAATCACCCAGTTAAACTACCAGTAATGCCTTACAGCTCCTGAACCTCCATAGTTATGCTTAGGTACTGTGTTTCCAATGATTTTACCGGATAAAGTGTATTTAAAGGGACATTAAACACCTAATTAGAAGACATTTTTGGTGTGTTGCTACAGAACATATCAGCCAAGTCTCAACATTTATAAAACAAAATTAACATACTTTTTAGTACAGTTATTTTCAGTAGCCAAACTCCACCCTCCATTAGCCTTATTTGGAGGGGTCAATCTAGGCTTTAGTCGGCAGACAACCAGGTCAGAAACAGTCAAAGTTAGTATAACATTCTATTTGCCATTAGGTACAGACATCTACAGAGTTAGCCTTGAAATGTCAGCAAAATGCATTTCAAGTTCTGAGTATTAGAAATTGTTAAAATTTTCAGAGCTAAATTAAATTAAAATTAGGAAAAATAAATAAAAATATACTGTAATTTCTTTATGTATAAACAAACATTTTATATAAAAATTTCAAGGTGTTTACTGTCACCTTAAATTGTTTACAAGCCATTCCTTTACTTTGATTTTGACATTTGAAATAGATGCTTTAACAGATTGTATACTGAAAATTTTAACACCTTAAAAATTGTGCTATTTCGGGTGACAAAAAGAGATGAAAGAGGGCACTTGCAGCAGGACCCGCACTATTATAAAAAAGAAACCCCCAACGACTGTTTAGTACATGGTACACTGTGGTCCTTAAAGGGGCTAAGTAAATGTTATAAAAAACAGAATTTATGCTAACCTGATAAATTTCTCTTGTGATGTATCGAGTCCACGGATTCATCCATACTTGTGGGATATTCACCTTCCTTACAGGAAGTGGCAACGAGAGCACCCACAGCAGAGCTGTCTATATAGCTCCTCCCTTAGCTCCACCCCCAGTCATTCGACCGAAGGCTAGGAAGAAAAAGGAGAAACTATAGGGTGCAGAGGTGACTGAAGTTTTCTAAATAAAAATATACTACCTGTCTTAAATAAACAGGGCGGGCCGTGGACTTGATACATCACAAGTCTGTTTAACAGAAGCCTCATTTTTAAAAGCCATGTGGAAGCCACTGCTCTAGTAGAATGAGCAGTAATTATTTCAGGAGGCTGCTGGCCAGCAGTCTCATAAGCCAAACGGATGATGCTTTTCAGCCAAAAAGAAAGAGGTAGCCGTAGCCTTTTGACCTCTCCACTTACCAGAATAAACAACAAACAATGAAGATGTTTGACGGAAATCCTTAGTTGCTTGTTAGTAGAACTGTAAAGCACGAACCACATCAAGATTGTGCAACAGACGTTCCTTCTTTGATGAAGGATTAGGACACAGTGAAGGAACAACAATTCCCTGATTGATATTCCTATTAGAAACAACCTTAGGAAGGAATCCAGGTTTGGTACGCAAAACCACCTTATCTGCATGGAAAACAAGGTAAGGTGAATCACACTGTAAAGCAGATAACTCAGAAACTCTTCGAGCCGAAGAGATAGCTACTAAAAACAAAACTTTCCAAGATAGAAGCTTAATATCTATGGAATGCATAGGTTCAAACGGAACCCCTTGAAGAACTTTAAGAACTAAGTTTAGGCTCCATGGCGGAGCAACAGGTTTAAATACAGGCTTGATCCTGACTAAACGCTTGAACGTCTGGGACATCTGCCAGACGTTTGTGTAAAAGAATAGACAAAGCAGATCTGTCCTTTTAAGGAACTAGCTGATAATCCCTTCTCCAATCCTTCTTGGAGAAAAGACAATATTCTAGGAATCCTAATCTTACTCCATGAGTAACCCTTGGATTCACACCAATAAAGATATTTGCGCCAAATCTTATGATAGATTTTGCTGGTGACAGGCTTTCTAGCTTGAATCAGAGAAACCACGCTTTGATAGAATCAGGCGTTCAATCTCCAAGCAGTCAGACACAGAGAAATTAGATTTGGATTCTTGAATGGACCTTGGATTAGAAGGTCCTGCCTCATTGGCAGAGTCCACGGTGGAACAGATGACATGTCCACTAGGTCTGCATACCAAGTCCTGCGTGGCCACGCAGGTGCTATCAGAATCACAGAAGCATTCTCCTGCTTGATTCTGGCAACCAGACGTGGGAGGAGAGGAAACGGTGGAAATACATAGGCCAGATTGAAGGACCAGGGCACTGCTAGAGCATCTATCAGTACCGCCTGGGGATCCCGGGACCTGGACCCGTAACAAGGAAGCTTGGCGTTCTGACTGGACGCCATCAGATCCAATTCTGGAGTGCCCCATAGCGGAGTCAGCTGGGCAAATACCTCCGGATGGAGCTCCCAGTCCCCCGGATGAAAAGTCTGACGACTTAGGAAATCCGCCTCCCAGTTCTCTACCTCTGGGATATGGATTGCTGAGAGATGGCAAGAGTGATCTTCTGCCCATCGGATTATTTTGGTTACCTCCATCATCGCTAGAGAACTCCAGGTTCCTTCTTGATGATTGATATAAGCTACAGTCATGATGTTGTCCGACTGAAATCTGATGAATTTGGCCGCAGCTAGCTGAGGCCACGCCTGAAGCGCATTGAATATCGCTCTCAGTTCTAGAATGTTTCCTCCCGAGACCATAAACCTAGCACCTTTGTGAAAATTCTGGGAGCCATGGCCAACCCGAAGGGAAGGGTAACAAACTTGTAATGCCTTTCCAGAAAGGCTAATATGAGGAATTGATGATGATCTCTGTGAATAGAGATGTGTAGATAGGCATCCTTTAAGTCCACGGTAGTCATATATTGAACCTTCTGAATCAAAGGTAGAATAGTCCGAATAGTCTCCATCTTGAATGATGGTACTCTGAGGAACTTGTTTAGAATCTTGAGATCCAAGATTGTGGTTCCCAAAAGAGAGGGAACTTTCAGACCAAACAGGTTTGAGTAAAACCCTAGCCCTTGTTCCGCTGGGCGGATCACTCCCATGGTATGTAGGTCTTCTACACAGCGTAAGAACGCCTCTCTCTTTGTCTGGTTTGCAGACAATTGAGAAATGTGAAATCTCCCCCTTGGGGGGGGGGGGTCTGAATTCCAGAAGATATTCCTGGGACACAATTTCTTAAGCCCAGGAATCGTGAACATCTCTTGCCTGAGCGAAGAGAGAGAGTTTGCCCACTACTAGATCCAGTCCCGGATCGGGGGCTACCCCTTTATGCTGTCTTGGAGACAGCAGCAGGCTTCTTGGCCTGTTTACCCTTGTTCCAAGCCTGGTTAGGTCTCCAGACTGACTTGGATTGGGCAAAATTCCCCTCTTGCTTTGCAGCAGGGGAAGCTGAAGCGGGACCACCCTTGAAGTTCCGAAAGGAACGAAAATTATTTTGTTTGGTCCTCATTTTTGTTTTATCCTGAGGGAGGGCATGGCCTTTCCCTCCAGTGAAGTCTGAAATAATCTTTCAGTTCAGGCCCGAATAGGGTCTTTCCTTTGAAATGGATGTTCAAAAGTTTAGATTTTGATGACACATCAGAAGACCAGGACTTAAGCCATAACGCCCTGCGTGCTAAAATGGCAAAACCTGAATTCTTTGTCGCTAATTTAGCCAGTTGGAAAGCGGCATCTGTAGTTAAAGAATTAGCCAACTTAAGGGCCTTAATTCTATCCATAATATCCTCTAATGGAGTCTCCATCTGAAGAGCCTCTTCTAGAGCCTCGAACCAGAAAGCAGCTGCAGTAGTTACAGGAACAATGCACGCAATAGGTTGGAGAAGAAAACCTTGATGAACAAAAATTTTCTTCAAGAGAACCTCTAATTTTTTATCCATAGGATCTTTGAAAGCACAACTGTCTTCGATAGGTATAGTTGTACGCTTAGCGAGAGTAGAAATGGCTCCCACCACCTTAGGAACCGTCTGCCACAAGTCCCGCATGGTGTCAGATATGGGAAACATTTTCTTAAAGACAGGAGGGGGAGCGAACGGGATACCTGGTCTATCCCACTCCTTAGTAACAATATTCGCAATCCTCTTAGGGACTGGAAAAACAGTGTAAGCAGGAACCTCTAAGTATTTGTCCATTTTACACAATTTCTCTGGGACCACTATACGGTCACAATCATCTAGAGTCGCCAATACCTCCCTGAACAACAAGCGGAGGTGTTCAAGCTTAAATTTAAAGGCCGTCATATCAGAATCTGTCTGAGGGAGCGTCTTTCCTGAATCAGAAATCTCTCCCTCAGATAACAAATCCCTAACCCCTACTTCAGAACATTGTGAGGGTATATCGGATACGGCTACAAAAGCGTCAGACGGCTCAGCATTTGTTCTTAACCCAGAGCTGTCACGCTTTCCTTGTAAACCAGGAAGTTTAAATAAAACCTCTGAGGGTTGTATTCATAACTGTGGCCATGTCTTGTAAAGTAAATGAAGTAGACGCGCTAGAGGTACTTGGCGTCACTTGTGCGGGCGTTACTGGTTGTGACACTTGGGGAGAGCTAGATGGCAAACCCTCATTTCCTTCTGTCTGAGAATCATCTATTGCTATATTTTGAAGTGCTAAAATATGCTCTTTATAATTTATAGACATATCAGTGCAAGTGGGACACATTCTCAGAGGGGGTTCCACAATGGCTTCTAAACACATTGAACTTAGATTTTCCTTGATGTCAGACATGTTAAACAGGCTAGTAATGAAACAAGCAAGCTTGGAAAACACTTTATTCAAAGTAAATAATACTTAGAAAAAAACGGTACTGTGCTTTTAAGAGAAAAAAAAAAAGATGCAAACTCTGCAAAACAGTGTAAAAAAAGCAGTAAACTTTATGAAATTTTTACAGTAGTATCATAAAGCCTTAGTAAGTTTGCACAGCCAGACAATTAACCCCTTAATGTAAAAACCGGATTGACAAAACGTCAAAAACCGGTAAAAAAACGTTCAGCACCTTGCCACAGCTCTGCTGTGGCACCTACCTGCCCTTTAGGATAGATTTGTGGGGGAAAAAACATAATTTATGCTTACCTGATAAATTTATTTCTCGTAGTGTGTTCAGTCCACGGGTCATCAATTACTTATGGGATATATTCTCCTCCCCAACAGGAAGTTGCAAGAGGATCACCCAAGCAGAGCTGCTATATAGCTCCTCCCCTCACATGTCATATCCAGTCATTCGACCGAAACAAGACGAGAAAGGAGAAACCATAGGGTGCAGTGGGGACTGGAGTTTTAATTAAAATTTAGAACTGCCTCAAAAAAAAAAGACAGGGCGGGCTGTGGACTGAACACACTTAACAAGAGAAAACATAATTTATGCTTACCTAAGTGTGTTCAGTCCACGGGTAATCCATTACTTATGGGATACCAATACCAAAGCTAAAGTACACGGATGATGGGAGGGACAAGGCAGGAACATTAAACAGAAGGAACCACTGCCTGTAGAACCTTTCTCCCAAAAACAGCCTCCGAAGAAGCAAAAGTGTCAAATTTGTAAAATTTTGAAAAGGTATGAAGTGAAGACCAAGTTGCAGCCTTGCAAATCTGTTCAACAGAGGCCTCATTCTTAAAGGCCCAGGTGGAAGCCACAGCTCTAGTGGAATGAGCTGTAATTCTTTCAGGAGGCTGCTATCCACCAGTCTCATAGGCTAAACGTATTATGCTACGAAGCCAAAAAGAGAGAGAGGTGGCCGAAGCCTTTTGACCTCTCCTCTGACCAGAATAAACGACAAACAGAGAAGAAGTTTGCCGAAAATCTTTAGTTGCCTGTAAGTAGAACTTCAGGGCACGGACTACGTCCAGATTATGCAAAAGACGTTCCTTCTTTGAAGAAGGATTAGGACATAATGAAGGAACAACAATCTCTTGATTGATATTCCTGTTAGAAACAACCTTAGGTAAAAACCCAGGTTTAGTACGCAGAACTACCTTGTCTGAATGAAAAATCAGATAAGGAGAATCACAATGTAAGGCAGATAACTCAGACTCTTCAAGCCGAGGAAATAGCCATCAAAATCAGAACTTTCCAAGATAAAAGCTTAATATCAATGGAATGAAGGGGTTCAAACGGAACACCCTGAAGAACTTTAAGAACCAAGTTTAAGCTCCACGGAGGAGCAACAGTTTTAAACACAGGCTTAATCCTAGCCAAAGCCTGACAAAAAGCCTGGACGTCTGGATTCTCTGCCAGACGTTTGTGTAAAAGAATAGACAGAGCAGAAATCTGTCCCTTTAACGAACTAGCGGATAAACCCTTTTCTAAACCTTCTTGTAGAAAAGCCAATATCCTAGGAATCCTAACCTTACTCCATGAGTAACTCTTGGATTCACACCAATTTAAATATTTACGCCATATCTTATGGTAAATTTTCTGGTAACAGGTTTCCGAGCCTGTATTAACGTATCAATAACCGACTCCGAAAAACCACGCTTTGAGAGGATCAAGCGATCTCCATGCAGTTAGTCTCAGAGAAATTAGGCTTGGATGGTTGAAAGGACCCTGAATTAGAAGGTCCTGCCTCAGAGGCAGAGACCATGGTGGACAGGACGACATGTCCACTAGGTCTGCATACCAGGTCCTGCGTGGCCACGCAGGCGCTATCAGAATCACTGATGCTCTCTCCTGTTTGATCCTGGCAATCAGTCGAGGTAGCAACGGAAATGGTGGAAACACATAAGCCATGTTGAAAACCCAAGGGGCTGCTAATGCATCTACCAGCACCGCTCCCGGGTCCCTGGACCCGTAACAAGGAAGCTTGGCGTTCTGGCGAGATGCCATGAGATCCAGCTCCGGTTCGCCCCAACGAAGAATCAGTTGAGCAAACACCTCCGGGTGAAGTTCCCACTCCCCCGGATGAAAGGTCTGGCGACTTAGAAAATCCGGCTCCCAGTTCTCCACGCCTGGGATGTAGGTCGCTGACAGATGACAAGAGTGAGACTCTGCCCAGCGAATTATCTTTGAGACTTCCAACATCGCTAGGGAACTCCTGGTTCCCCCTTGATGATTGATGTAAGCCACAGTCGTGATGTTGTCCGACTGAAATCTGATGAACCTCAGTGTTGCTAACTGAGGCCAAGCTAGAAGAGCATTGAATATTGCTCTTAATTCCAGAATGTTTATTGGGAGGAGTTTCTCCTCCTGAGTCCACGAACCCTGAGCCTTCAGGGAGTTCCAGACTGCACCCCAGCCTAGTAGGCTGGCATCTGTTGTTACAATCGTCCAATCTGGTCTGCGAAAAGTCATTCCTTTGGACAGATGAACCCGCGACAACCACCAGAGAAGAGAATCTCTGGCCTCCTGGTCCAGATTTAGTAAAGGGGACAGATCTGAGTAATCCCCATTCCACTGACTTAGCATGCATAGTTGCAGCGGTCTGAGATGTAGGCGCGCAAATGGCACTATGTCCATTGCCGCGACCATTAAGCCGATTACTTCCATGCACTGAGCTACTGATGGGCTTGGAATGGCATGAAGGACACGGCAAGCATTTAGGATTTTTGATAACCTGGACTCCGTCAGGTAAATCTTCATCTCTACAGAATCTATAAGAGTCCCTAGAAAGGGAACCCTTGTGAGTGGGAACAGAGAACTCTTTTCCATGTTCACTTTCCACCCATGCGACCTCAGAAATGCTAGAACTATCTCTGTATGAGACTTTGCATTTTGAAAACTTGACGCTTGTATCAGAATGTCGTCTAGGTACGGAGCCACCGCTATGCCTCGCGGTCTTAGTACCGCCAGAAGCGAGCCCAGAACCTTTGTAAAAAT
Organism: Bombina bombina; assembly: GCF_027579735.1. NCBI lineage: Eukaryota > Metazoa > Chordata > Amphibia > Anura > Bombinatoridae > Bombina > Bombina bombina. Next base: position 427,825,217 of record NC_069504.1, on the reverse strand, counting down.
TCTCAGGGCCGTAGCCAACCCGAATGGTAGAGCTACAAACTGGTAATGCCTGTCTAGAAAGGCAAACCTTAGGTACCGATAATGATCTTTGTGAATCGGTATGTGAAGGTAGGCATCCTTTAAGTCCACTGTGGTCATATACTGACCCTCTTGGATCATGGGTAGGATGGTTCGAATAGTTTCCATTTTGAACGATGGAACCCTTAGGAATTTGTTTAAGATCTTCAGGTCCAAGATTGGCCTGAAGGTTCCCTCTTTTTTGGGAACCACAAACAGATTTGAGTAAAAACCTTGCCCTTGTTCCGTCCGCGGAACAGGGTGGATCACTCCCATTACTAAGAGGTCTTGTACACATCGTAGAAATGCCTCTTTCTTTATTAGGTTTGTTGATAACCTTGACAGATGAAATATCCCTTGTGGAGGAGAAGTTTTGAAGTCCAGAAGGTATCCCTGAGATATGATCTCCAACGCCCAAGGATCCTGGACATCTCTTGCCCAGGCCTGGGCGAAGAGAGAAAGTCTGCCACCCACTAGATCTGTTTCCGGATAGGGGGCCCTTTCTTCATGCTGTCTTAGGGGCAGAAGTAGGTTTTCTGGCCTGCTTGCCCTTGTTCCAGGACTGGTTGCCTTTCCAACCCTGTTTGTAACGAGTAGCAGTCCCTTCCTGTTTTGGAGCGGAGGAAGTTGATGCTGCTCCTGCCTTGAAATTACGAAAGGCACGAAAATTAGACTGTTTGGCCTTTGATTTGGCCCTGTCCTGAGGAAGGGTGTGACCCTTACCTCCAGTAATGTCAGCAATAATTTCTTTCAAGCCGGGCCCGAATAAGGTTTGCCCTTTGAAAGGAATATTAAGCAATTTAGATTTAGAAGTTACATCTGCTGACCAGGATTTAAGCCATAGCGCTCTGCGCGCCTGGATGGCGAATCCGGAGTTCTTAGCCGTTAGTTTGGTTAAATGCACAACGGCATCCGAAACAAATGCATTAGCTAGCTTAAGGGCTTTAAGCTTGTTCATAATCTCATCCAATGGTGCTGTGCGAATAGCCTCTTCCAGAGACTCAAACCAGAATGCCGCTGCAGCAGTGACGGGCGCAATGCATGCAAGGGGCTGTAATATAAAACCTTGTTGAACTAACATTTTCTTAAGGTAACCTTCTAATTTTTTATCCATTGGATCTGAGAAAGCACAACTATCCTCCACCGGGATAGTGGTACGCTTGGCTAAAGTAGAAACTGCTCCCTCCAGCTTAGGGACCGTCTGCCATAAGTCTCGTGTGGTGGCGTCTATTGGGAACATTTTTCTAAATATCGGAGGGGAAAAGGGCACACCGGGTCTATCCCACTTCTTGCTAATAATCTCTGTAAGCCTTTTAGGTATAGGAAAAACGTCAGTACACACCGGTACCGCATAGAATTTATCCAGCCTACATAATTTCTCTGGGATTGCAACCGTGTCGCAATCATTCAGAGCCGCTAACACCTCCCCTAGCAATACACGGAGGTTCTCAAGCTTAAATTTAAAATTAGAAATTTCTGAATCCGGTCTCCCCGGATAAGATCCGTCACCCACAGAATGAAGCTCTCCGTCCTCATGTTCTGCAAATTGTGACGCAGTATCGGACATGGCTCTCATGTCATCGGCGCGCTCTGTCCTAAACCCAGAGCTATCGCGTGTGCCTCTTAACTCAGGCAAATTAGATAATACTTCTTTCATAACATTAGCCATATCATGCAAAGTGATTTGTAAGGGCCTTGATGTACTTGGCGCCACAATCTCACGCACCTCCTGAGCGGGAGGCGAAGGTACTGACACGTGAGGAGAGTTAGTCGGCATAACTTCCCCCTCGTTGTCTGGTGATAATTTCTTTACCAGTAAAGACTGACTTTTATTTAAAGTAACATCAATACAATTGGTACACATATTTCTATTGGGCTCCACATTGGCTTTTAAACATAATGAACAAGTAGATTCATCTGTATCAGACATGTTTAAACAGACTAGCAATGAAGGCTAGCAAGCTTGGAAAAAAATCTTTCAATAAATTTACAAGCAATAGAAAAAACACTGCAGCGCTTTTAAAAACACAAAAAACTGTCACAGTTGAAATAACAATGAACTAATTCAGTTATAGCCAACAATTTTAACAGTAAATGTATGAATTTAGCAGAGGATTGCACCCACTAGCAAACGGATGATTAACCCCTCAATACCCAAAAACGGATAATCAATTTATGATTTAACGCTTTTATCACAGTCAAACACACTGTCACAGGTCTGCTGTGACTGATTACCTCCCTCAAAAATGAATTTTGAAGACCCCTGAGATCTCTGGAGACGTCCTGGATCAAGGAGGAAGAAGCAGGAAGACTGTGCTAGAATTTTAACTACGCAACAAGGCGCTAAAAAAGGCCCCTCCCACTCATTACAACAGTGGGAGACCTGTTACAACGGTTTCTATGCAGAAATATACGTTAGCCATATGGAAAAAAATCATGCCCAAAAAGATTTATCACCAAAGTACCTCACAAAACGAATAACATGCCAGTAAACGTTTTAAAAACAACTTTCCAGTGTTATGCAAAGTTATCACTAAGCCTGCTACCAGTCGCTTCTACTGCAGTTAAGGCTCATACATTTATTTCAGTATTAACAGTATTTTCTCAGTCAAATTCTAGTCCCTAGAAAATAACAACTGTGCATACATTTATCAGCCTGATACCAGTCGCTACTACTGCATTAAAGGCTGTACTTACATCATATGGGTAACAGCAGTGTTTTCTTAGTCAATTCCATTCCTAGAAAATATTACTGCACATACCCCGCATGCTATTCCCTTTTCTGAAGTTACCCCACTCCTCAGAATGTGCGAGAACAGCCAGTGGATCTTAGTTACGTCTGCTAAGATCATAGAAAACGCAGGCAGATTCTTCTTCTAAATACTGCCTGAGAGAAAAAACAGCACACTCCGGTGCCATTTTAAAATAATAAACTTTTGATTGAAGAATAATTAGGTAAAAAACTCCTATCTCCTCTCGCGACCTCCTTCTTTGTTGAGACTTGCAAGAGAATGACTGGATATGACATGTGAGGGGAGGAGCTATATAGCAGCTCTGCTTGGGTGATCCTCTTGCAACTTCCTGTTGGGGAGGAGAATATATCCCATAAGTAATGGATGACCCGTGGACTGAACACACTTAACAAGAGAAAACTTCTTTTAGGCCCTCAAACACAGCAGGACCCTCTGGAGAAGCAGCTGGACGTCTTCTGAGTAAAAGAAACTGAGGCGCAAAAAAAGACCCCTCCCACCTCACTCGATGTTAATGGGGCATAAAAGAAACACACCAAAGTGTTTCTAAACTAGCCATGTGGGTTAATAACCCTTAAATAAAGCTACAATGACCCCTTAAAGTCCCTCAAAAAACGTTATGTTTTCAATAAAACAAAAAAAAACGTTTTTCCTATCAGTGTCACCAGTAACCAATGAGCTCTTTATGCAAGCTGGGATTCCTACTAAGTGTCTGAATACAGCTTACCCTTCCCTCATGGGGATATTGTCAGCCTTTTCTAGAATTATCACAGTCTGTCTAGAAAAAAAATTGACTGAACATACCTCAATGCAGCTTAGCATGCAAACCGTTCCCCCAACTGAAGTTTTCCTGTACTCCTCAGCCTTTGTGAGAACAGCAGTGGATCTTAGTTACAAAGTGCTAAGATCATCATCCTCCTTGCAGAAATATTCATCCCTTTTCTGCTAGAGAGTAAATAGTACACACCGGTACCATTTAAAATAAACTTTTGCTTGAGAAAATAAAAACTAACATTTTTGTCACCACACTGACTTTACCCTTCCTAGTACTTGGGAGTAGGCAAAGAGAATGACTGGGGGGTGGAGCTAAGGGAGGAGCTATATAGACAGCTCTGCTGTGGGTGCTCTCTTTGCCACTTCCTGTAAGGAAGGAGAATATCCCACAAGTATGGATGAATCAGTGGACTCAATACATCTTACAAGAGAAAAAGCTTTGTACATAAGAATGTGAGAACAACAGAGCAGTAACAAAATGTTAATTTTCCATTGTATATAGACACATAAGATAAGGAGGATTTTCGTGTAAATATAGAGGTATATACTGAGGTCTGTTGTCCCTGAAAGCTTGGCCCTTTTCATTGGGTTGTGGTTCAAATTAACAGAAAATGCTATTTCATCTTTGAAAACATACCTAAAGGAGCAATTTATCATACAGCTAGTATAACAAAGCCTTGGCAACACATTAAGGGGAAACTAAGTTTACACTACACCATTTCTTTAAAGCTTGCTGAGCCAAAAAAAAGGTATATACCATATTGGAAAGAAATTCATAAACAGTGGTCTAAGCTGCAACAGGAAAACCTGTCTTTCAAGTCTAGAGCTCTTGTTAACAGATAAAATACTATGGAACAACTGTATATTATTTTTTTTCCCCTTAACGGGTAACACAAAACCCATGTGGTTCTAATAATAGACTACCAAAAAAAATTACACACAGGCCCATGCAATGTACACAATTCCTTAGCTTATTATCCATACTCCTTAACTACAAGATCCCTTAAAAACACTTTATGACAGTAATATAAAATGATCAATCATATACTCATTCCTAAGTGGCCACAGCAGAGAAGGCAACATAAGTTACAACATGGCAGCTCCCATTGTTTTATAGACACTAAAACTTTACACTTACTTTGTCGATGTTTAAACTGCTAATGAAACTTTGAAAATACATCTACATGTTATTCTCAAACTCATTTATTTAGTGTTTAATGTCCCTTTAAAGTGAAGCAATGCTGCACAACATTAATGGATAAGATTAACAGATCCATTGAAAAATCTGCCACAATTTTACTGGGAGCATTAATTAAGAAAGTAGCCTTAAAAGTAGAAAATAGAGATAGATTAAGATCTAGTCTCTTTATTAGAATAACATGAAATTAAATCTACTGGATCTTTGTCCATATGCACCAAGGCCTTACCCTAAGAGTTGAGTGGCTATTCTTCTATAGTATATGTAATACAATACATTTTAGAACATAAAAAAATGTTAAGATAGCCTTATCAAATTAAAATTGGTGGCCCTCCTGAGACAACCCTCCAGACTTCTGTCACAATACAAAGAACTTTTAATAAAATAAGAAAAAAAAAATGAAGGAAAATGTATCATTTTATTGGATAGAACAAACCTACTCAAACTAGGGATTCATCTGTAAGACTGAAATCCCCTTCATTCTCAGTACCTGTATCCTCTTTATGACCTTTATTAACATGCAGAGGAACCGATTTTTACGGCATAGAAGAACCAAAAACACCCATTAAACTCACAGATCTTTCTTTCTGAATTCAAAGAATCATTCATTCTTAGGATAAACACTCTCATGAATCTTCTTGCATTCTTCAACCACCTCTATGGGAAGCCTATTCTACTCCTCTCTGTAAACGTGTGTGTATATATATATATATCTTCCACAAGTTATCCCTGATTGGGATGATACCTTTTTACTTTATTAAAGGGACATGATACCCAAATGTTGAAGCATCTGAAAGGGACACAGAGAGCTGTAAAAAGCTGGCTAGAAAATATCACTAACATCTCTATGTAAAAAAAGGAAGATATTTTACCTCAAAAGTTCCTCAGAAGCCACATCTCATTGTAAAGGGACTTCAAGCAGCCAAACAGTATGCTAGTCCCAGGGCTTGCAAGGAAGCGTGCATCTGGTATGTGCAGGCACAGGCATGTTATTTCCTTACTCAGTTTAAGGAAGTTTACAATGTAATTTCACAATCTTTCAGTGAAATTTCATGAGTGAAGCAAAGCATTACCTCAGCACCACTGATGCGGATTGTTTTTTTTGGGGGGATTTTTTTTTTTTTTATCAACTCCAGCTAGACAGTAACTGAAGGATCAGAAAAGAGAAAGAGGGCGTCTCACCTCATAGTGTGAATCTGTCTGGGTAACACCGTTAGATTAATGAAATAAAGAGGCTTACCAGATTAAATTGCACCGTACTTGTGACCGGTGCCAAAAGACAGGCTAGCACTCTACAGTGGCTAGAACACTGATACGGTTTTCCGGTCAGCAGTAGCTCCAAGAAAGCTACTGCTGACCGGCAAACCGGACCAGTGTACTAGCCACTGTAGAGTGCTAGCCTGTCTTTTGGCACCGGTCACAAGTACGGTGCAATTTAATCTGGTAAGCCTCTTTATTTAATTAATCTAGCAGTGTTATCCAGACCGATTCACACTATGAGGCGCCCTCTTTTCTTATCACTTAGATTATCCCACACACCGGGAATCAGAGGAGCGGCCTCCTGACAGAAGAAATCTATATGACAAGATCCGGTTTATTACTGTTTTGCCATTTTGGGTGATATACACTTTTTACTATTCTGATTTATGGTTGAATTTCCTATCCGACTTTCTGACTAACACCCACCAATCACGTAACCATCACCGGTACCGATTATCCAGAGCGCGTCCCCTCAGTTCCCTCTTTGGGAATTGTTTTTGTTAGTAACTGAAGGATAACTGTTCACACAGCACTTTTGTGAGCTGAAGAAATTGAGGTAAAATATCTTCCTTTTTTACATAGACATATGCTCAGGTGATATTTTCCCGTCAGCCTTTTTACAGTTATGCTGCATTGCTTTCAAGAGATTTAGCATGTGGGTATTATGTCCCTAGAAGTTTTATGACATCAGGCTAAGATAAACCTTCCTACAGAGCCCCCCCCCCTCCTCCTTGTAAGGCTGTGACAGGAACTAAAGAACTAAAGGACAATGCACAAATGTAGGGAAAATAAATAAAATACAAAATCAATTTAAATAAATACATCTTGCAATTATTTACAGAGTGGATAAAAAAAATTTTTTTTTTTTAGGAAAAAAAAAAATCTATCTAAAGATAGTTTCTATTTAAAATACATTACAGATTTGTTTCTTAAGTATATGGTCTGTAATGTTTAATTTTTTTTTGGTAAATTAATCCATTCACAATGTTATGCTCTCCGGGTGGTTTCTGTCAGATTATTTTGGGAAAAAAATTCTCTCTTGAAGATATCACATATTATTGGTTTTGTAGTTGTGAAAACTGAATGAGAGTCTGCAGAAATAACATTCCCCTTCTTCACAGCAAAAAATATTATAAAATAAACATACAGAGTTCAGAAACAGACCTTAAAGGAACATAATCATGAAAGAAAACTTTTGGGTTTCAGAAAGAGCATACAATTTTCAGATTTTAGATTTACTTCTATTATCAAATGTGATTCATTCTCATGGTATCCTTTGTTGAAGGAGAACAATTCTCTATTAGGGCCTAGCTGAACACATTGGGTGAAACAGTGACAAGTAGCTCACAGTAACGTTTCATTTTGACTTTACTGTCCCTTTAATGCCATTGCCCCCCCCCCCCCGCAAATCTATGTATCCAGAATTAAATAAGTCAAGAAGCTCACTGAATAGAAGATTGTTTGGAGTGGAATAGATTGGCACAAGGACTCAAGTGTGAGGAGCAAAAAATTAATATTAAATATAAATGTTATTGTTTAAGTTAAATAAAACTATTTAAAATATTATTATGGTAATCATTGTTCTCATTCCAATAAAGTAAAGCTGAAAAGTTGATCAATTATGAATGATTAACCTATTAAACTGTAGATAGTTCACATCCCATTAATTTCAATGATCTATATATCTAATTATAACCAAATCAGTAATGGTCTGATATAAATGGAAAAATAATCAAAAGGTTTTTCTAAAAATTAAAACTATGATTTAAATCTAATTAAATTGATTTTACCGACTAGTGATTGAAATTGTGATTTAAATCAATTCCACCATGATTATTTATATTAAAAGGGACAGTCAACACCAGAATTTTTGCTGTTTAAAAAAAAAAGGTAGATAATTTCTTTATTAACCATTCCCGAGTTTTGCATAACCAACCTTTATAATAAACATTTTACCTTTGTAATTACCTTGTATCTATGCCTCTGCAAACTGCCCCCTTATTTCAGATGTTTTTTTGACAGACTTGCATTTTAGCCCATCAGTGCTCACTCCTAGGAGCTTCACGTGTGTGAGCTTAATGTTATCTATATGAAAAACATGAAATAACGCCCTCTAGTGGTGAAAAACTGTCAAAATGCTTTCAGATTAGAGAAGGCCTTCAAGGTCTAAGAAATTAGCATATGAACCTCCTAAATTTAGCTTTCAACTGAGAATACCAAGAGAACAAAGCATATGGTGATAAAGGTAAATTGGAAAGTGGTTTAAAATTACATGCCCTATTTGAAACATGAAAGGTTTTTTTGGACTTGACTGTCCCTTTAAAGGGTATTAGAATAGGAACAATTTTTATTGTTTTGGATACTTTCATGAAAGTTTTTTTTTTTGGTTTTTTTTTTAACTTGAATGTCCCTTTAAGTATAAGACACAGCTAGTGCTTTTTTTTTTTATTGCAAAAATCAAAGACTGTTTTATCATTCCTTGAATGTTTGTTCCATATCACCTCTCCCTTCTCTACTTTAAAAGCGACAATAAACGTTTTGAAACAAATAATTCTGCACTACAACTTTACCTAGAGCAGGAGTGTGCGTCATGTAGTTGAATGGAGCGATCGGGAACGCCGTGATTAGACAGTAAGCCTGTGACGCACTTGTTTAAAAAAAAAAAAAAAAACTGCCGTGCCAAAGAGGCAAGTATACGTTTAGTTTCCAAAATAGGTATTTGCAGCTAATATTTAAAACAAAAGGCTAGCCTCATGCAACATAGTTCTGCACATAGTGCAGAATTATCTAACATTTCAAAATGTTTACTGTCCCTTTAAGCAATACATTATTAAAGGAAAAAGCTATTGTCAATAACTTAGAGAATTAACTACATTTCCTTTGGAAAATTAGCTTTTTAAAAGCCACAAATGCAAATGTATTATTTTTCAGAGCTTCCCAACTTTCCACATCTACATTAAAGCAAGCATATTTCATAGAACCAGCTCCAGACTGTTATACTCTGCCTAATGGAGTAAAAATTAACCAAAACAAATGTAAAGGAAAATAAACTTACCAGTCATCACCTCCTCTCCAATTGCTTGCCAAATGAATGCCTGAGCTTCAACCATGCTTCTGTTTGGAGAGTTAGCCTTCCTAAGCCTATACCCTTTAAAGAGAAAAGAAAGGAACACTGGTTGACAAGTTGTTCAATGACAGATATCTTCTAATTATATAACAAACTCAAAAAAAATGATTATGACACCAGACATTTGCATGCTTAACCTTTTAACGCCGTTATGCCGTTCTATTCCGTCATATTTACACTGGGCTTTAAAGCCGTTATGACGGAATAGAACGTCATATCAAACGGCTGTCCTGAAGCCTTCTGCGCTTCAAGGACTTGATCGCGGTCTGGAGGGCGTTCCTAGGGTTGTAGGGACGCCCCCCAGATGCGATCCAATAATTGAAATCTCGCGATCGTATGCACGATCGCGTAGTTTCAATTTGTCTACATCGGAACAGGTGTTCCGATGTAGACACTTTAACCCTGTCACGAAAGGGTTAATACCCCATAAAGTGTTTACCTCTGTATCACAAAAGACTTTGCTATGTACTTTGATTAAAGTGATAGTAAACAGTAGTATTTTGAAACACTAGTCTGCATGTAAGGATATTTTTTTATATGTCTTTCTATTAACTTAACTCCCTCCAACCGCCCTCTGCAAAACTAATTTTTTTCACATGGTGACGTTTACACCACTTCCCCAACAGCTGTGCTAACGGCTTCTATTGGAGAAGAGGTGGAAATGATACCTTCTGAAAAAAAACATAATTTATGCTTACCTGATAAATTCCTTTCTTCTGTAGTGTGATCAGTCCACGGGTCATCATTACTTCTGGGATATTACTCCTCCCCAACAGGAAGTGCAAGAGGATTCACCCAGCAGAGCTGCATATAGCTCCTCCCCTCTACGTCACTCCCAGTCATTCGACCAAGGACCAACGAGAAAGGAGAAGCCAAGGGTGTAGTGGTGACCGGAGTATAACTTAAAAAATATTTACCTGCCTTAAAAAACAGGGCGGGCCGTGGACTGATCACACTACAGAAGAAAGGAATTTATCAGGTAAGCATAAATTATGTTTTCTTCTGTTAAGTGTGATCAGTCCACGGGTCATCATTACTTCTGGGATACCAATACCAAAGCAAAAGTACACGGATGACGGGAGGGATAGGCAGGCTCTTTATACAGAAGGAACCACTGCCTGAAGAACCTTTCTCCCAAAAACAGCCTCCGAGGAAGCAAAAGTGTCAAATTTGGAAAATTTGGAAAAAGTATGAAGCGAAGACCAAGTTGCAGCCTTGCAAATCTGTTCAACAGAGGCCTCATTCTTGAAGGCCCAAGTGGAAGCCACAGCTCTAGTAGAATGAGCTGTAATTCTTTCAGGAGGCTGCTGTCCAGCAGTCTCATAAGCTAAACGAATTATGCTACGAAGCCAAAAAGAAAGGTAGCAGAAGCCTTTTGACCTCTCCTCTGACCAGAGTAAACGACAAACAGAGAAGACGCTTGTCGAAATTCCTTAGTTGCCTGTAAGTAAAATTTTAGGGCACGAACTACGTCCAGATTGTGCTGTAGATGTTCCTTCTTCGAAGAAGGATTTGGGCACAAAGAAGGAACAACAATCTCTTGATTGATATTCCTGTTAGTGACTACCTTAGGTAAAAACCCAGGTTTAGTACGCAGAACTACCTTATCCGAATGAAAAATCAAATAAGGAGAATCACAATGTAAGGCTGATAATTCAGAGACTCTTCGAGCCGAGGAAATAGCCATTAAAAATAGAACTTTCCAAGATAACAACTTTATATCAATGGAATGAAGGGGTTCAAACGGAACGCCCTGTAAAACATTAAGAACAAGGTTTAAACTCCATGGTGGAGCAACGGTTTTAAACACAGGCTTAATCCTGGCCAAAGCCTGACAAAAAGCCTGAACGTCTGGAACTTCTGACAGACGTTTGTGTAACAGAATGGACAGAGCTGAGATCTGTCCCTTTAATGAACTAGCAGATAAACCCTTTTCTAAACCTTCTTGTAGAAAAGACAATATCCTAGGAATCCTAACCTTACTCCAAGAGTAACCTTTGGATTCACACCAATATAGGTATTTACGCCATATCTTATGGTAAATTCTTCTGGTAACAGGCTTCCTAGCCTGTATTAAGGTATCAATAACTGACTCAGAAAACCCACGTCTTGATAAAATCAAGCGTTCAATTTCCAAGCAGTCCGCTTCAGAGAAGTTAGATTTTGATGTTTGAAAGGACCCTGTATCAGAAGGTCCTGTTTCAGAGGTAGAGACCAAGGTGGACAGAATGACATGTCCACCAGGTCTGCATACCAAGTCCTGCGTGGCCATGCAGGTGCTATTAGAATCACTGATGCTCTCTCCTGTCTGATTCTGGCAATCAATCGAGGAAGCATCGGGAAGGGTGGAAACACGTAAGCCATCCTGAAGTCCCAAGGTGCTGTCAGGGCATCTATCAGGACTGCTCCTGGATCCCTGGACCTGGACCCGTAACGAGGAAGCTTGGCGTTCTGTCGAGACGCCATGAGATCTATCTCTGGTTTGCCCCAACGTCGAAGTATTTGGGCAAAGACCTCCGGATGAAGTTCCCACTCCCCCGGATGAAAAGTCTGACGACTTAAGAAATCCGCCTCCCAGTTCTCCACTCCCGGGATGTGGATTGCTGACAGGTGGCAAGAGTGAAACTCTGCCCAGCGAATTATCTTTGATACTTCCATCATTGCTAGGGAGCTTCTTGTCCCTCCCTGATGGTTGATGTAAGCTACAGTCGTGATGTTGTCCGACTGAAACCTGATGAACCCCCGAGTTGTCAACTGGGGCCAAGCTAGGAGGGCATTGAGAACTGCTCTCAATTCCAGAATGTTTATTGGCAGGAGACTCTCCTCCTGACTCCATTGTCCCTGAGCCTTCAGAGAATTCCAGACGGCACCCCAACCTAGAAGGCTGGCGTCTGTTGTTACAATTGTCCAGTCTGGTCTGCTGAATGGCATCCCCCTGGACAGATGTGGCCGAGAAAGCCACCATAGAAGAGAATTTCTGGTCTCTTGATCCAGATTCAGAGAAGGGGACAAGTCTGAGTAATCCCCATTCCACTGACTTAGCATGCACAGTTGCAGTGGTCTGAGGTGTAAGCGTGCAAAGGGTACTATGTCCATTACCGCTACCATTAAGCCTATTACCTCCATGCATTGAGCCACTGACGGTTGTTGAATGGAATGAAGGATGCGGCAAGCACTTTGAAGTCTTGTTAACCTGTCCTCTGTCAGGTAAATCTTCATTTCTACAGAATCTATAAGAGTCCCCAGGAAGGGAACTCTTGTGAGTGGAACAAGTGAACTTTTCTTTTCGTTCACCTTCCATCCATGTGACCTTAGAAAAGCCAGTACTAACTCTGTATGAGACTTGGCAGTTTGAAAGCTTGAAGCTTGTATCAGAATGTCGTCTAGGTACGGAGCTACCGAGATTCCCCGCGGTCTTAGTACCGCCAGAAGAGCACCCAGAACCTTTGTGAAGATTCTTGGAGCTGTAGCCAATCCGAATGGAAGAGCTACAAACTGGTAATGCCTGTCTAGGAAGGCAAACCTTAGATACCGGTAATGATCTTTGTGAATCGGTATGTGAAGGTAAGCATCCTTTAAATCCACTGTGGTCATGTACTGACCCTTTTGGATCATGGGTAAAATTGTCCGAATAGTCTCCATTTTGAACGATGGAACTCTTAGGAATTTGTTTAGGATCTTTAAATCCAAGATTGGCCTGAAAGTTCCCTCTTTTTTGGGAACCACAAACAGATTTGAGTAAAACCCTTGTCCCTGTTCCGACCGTGGAACTGGATGGATTACTCCCATTAACAAAAGTTCTTGTACGCAGCGTAGAAACGCCTCTTTCTTTGTTTGGTTTGTTGACAACCTTGACAGATGAAATCTCTCTCTTGGAGGAGAGTATTTGAAGTCCAGAAGGTATCCCTGAGATTATCTCTAGCGCCCAGGGGTCCTGGACATCTCTTGCCCAAGCCTGGGCGAAGAGAGAAAGTCTGCCCCCCACTAGATCCGATCCCGGATCGGGGGCCCTCAATTCATGCTGTTTTAGGGGCAGCAGCAGGTTTCCTGGCCTGCTTGCCCTTGTTCCAAGACTGGTTAGGTCTCCAGCCTTGTCTGTAGCGAGCAACAGATCCTTCTTGTTTTGGAGCAGTGGAAGTTGATGTTGCCCCTGCTTTGAAATTCCGAAAGGAACGAAAATTAGACTGTCTAGCCTTAGGTTTGGCTCTGTCTTGAGGCAGGGCGTGGCCTTTCCCTCCTGTAATGTCAGCAATAATTTCTTTCAAACCGGGCCCAAATAAGGTCTGCCCTTTGAAAGGTATATTAAGTAATTTGGACTTAGAAGTTACATCAGCTGACCAGGATTTTAGCCACAGTGCTCTGCGCGCCTGAATGGCGAATCCGGAATTCTTAGCCGTAAGTTTAGTTAAATGTACTACGGCTTCCAAAATGAAAGAATTAGCTAGCTTAAGGATTCTAAGCCTGTCCGTAATGTCGTCCAGAGTAGCTGAACTAATGTTCTCTTCCAGAGACTCAATGCAGAATGCCGCTGCAGCCGTGACCGGCGCAATGCATGCAAGGGGTTGCAATATAAAACCTTGTTGAACAAACATTTTCTTAAGGTAACCCTCTAACTTTTTATCCATTGGATCTGAAAAGGCACAGCTATCCTCCACCGGGATAGTGGTACGCTTAGCTAAAGTAGAAACTGCTCCCTCCACCTTAGGGACCGTTTGCCATAAGTCCCGTGTGGTGATGTCTATTGGAAACATCTTTCTAAATATCGGAGGGGGTGAGAACGGCACACTGGGTCTATCCCACTCCTTAGTAATAATTTCAGTTAGTCTCTTAGGTATAGGAAAAACGTCAGTACTTGTTGGTACAGCAAAATATTTATCCAACCTACACATTTTCTCTGGTATTGCAACTGTGTTACAATCATTCAGAGCCGCTAACACCTCCCCTAGTAATACACGGAGGTTTTCCAGCTTAAATTTAAAATTTGAAATATCTGAATCCAATCTGTTTGGATCAGAACCGTCAGCCGCAGAATGAAGCTCTCCGTCCTCATGTTCTGCAAGTTGTGACGCAGTATCTGACATGGCCCTAGCATTATCAGCGCACTCTGTTCTCACCCCAGAGTGATCACGCTTGCCTCTTAGCTCTGGTAATTTAGCCAAAACCTCAGTCATAACAGTAGCCATATCTTGTAATGTTATTTGTAATGGCCGCCCAGATGTACTGGGCGCCACAATATCGCGCACCTCCCGAGCGGGAGATGCAGGTACTGTCACGTGAGGCGAGTTAGTCGGCATAACTCTCCCCTCGTTGTTTGGTGAAATTTGTTCAATTTGTACAGATTGACTTTTATTTAAAGTAGCATCAATACAGTTAGTACATAAATTTCTATTGGGCTCCACTTTGGCATTAGCACAAATAGTACAGGTCTCTTCCTCTGAATCAGACATGTTTAACACACTAGCAACTAAACTTGCAACTTGGAAATATTATTCAAGTAAAATACAATGAAAAACGTACTGTGCCTAAGAAGCACAGAAAGATATATGACAGTTGAAATCAATAAACTGAAAAGGTTACAGCATCAATCTTTGTAAAACAAAACACAATTTTAGCAAAGGCTTGTTCCCATTAGCACAGAATAACTAACCCTGATGGCAGAAAAAAAGTTAAAGAATAAACGTTTTTTATCACAGTCAACTACAATCTCACAGCTCTGTTGTGAAGATTACTTCCCTCAAACAAGTTTTGAAGACCCCTGAGTTCTGTAGAGATGAACCGGAACATGCAGGAAAAACAATGAGCTTCTGACTGAAATTTTTGATGCGTAGCAAAAGCGCCAAAAAAGGCCCCTCCCCCTCACACACAACAGTGAGAGAGATCAGTAAACTGTCAGAATTAGATCAAGCAACTGCCAAGTGGAAAAATAGTGCCCAAACATTTTATTCACCCAGTACCTCAGAAAATGAAAACGATTTTACATTCTAGCAAAAACGTTTAACATAAATTAAGAGTTATTAAAAAGCCTGTTGCTTGCAAATAGGCTAAAGTCTTATATACACAGTGTAATTCCAGTGAAGTACCATTCCCCAGAATACTCAAATGTAAAATATACATACATGATAATATATATCGGTATGGCAGGATTTTCTCATCAATTCCATTGTCAGAAAATAAAAGCTGCTACATACCTCTTTGCAGATTAATCTGCCCGCTGTCCCCTGATCTGAAGTTTACCTCTCCTCAAATGGCCGAGAAACAGCAATATGATCTTAACTACTCCGGCTAAAATCATAGTAAAAACTCTGGTAGATTCTTCTTCAAATTCTACCAGAGAAGGAATAACACACTCCGGTGCTATTAAAAAATAACAAACTTTTGATTGAAGAAATAAACTAAATAAAATCACCATAGTCCTCTCACACATCCTATCTAGTCGTTGGGTGCAAGAGAATGACTGGGAGTGACGTAGAGGGGAGGAGCTATATGCAGCTCTGCTGGGTGAATCCTCTTGCACTTCCTGTTGGGGAGGAGTAATATCCCAGAAGTAATGATGACCCGTGGACTGATCACACTTAACAGAAGAAATTAGCTTTGTGGAGGGTGGTTGGAGGGAGTTATGTTAATAGAAAGACATAAAAACCTAAAATTAGGCTAACCTGATAATTTTATTTTCTTCAGATGTTAAGTCCACAGCTGTATTCATTACTTTTGGGAAATAAGAACCTGGCCACCAGGAGGAGGCAAAGACACCCCAGACAAAGGCTTAAATACTCCTCCCACTTGCCTCATCCCCCAGTCATTCAGCCAAGGAACAGTCAAAGAAATACCAGGGTGAAAAGGTACCAGAAGAATTAAAAATAAGAGACGCCCCACAGAAAAAATATGGGTGGGGAGTTGTAGACTCTTTCCATCTGAAGAAAAGAAAATTATCAGGTAAGCATAATTTAAGTTTTTCTTCATAAATGGAAAGAGTCCACAGCTGCTAGAAGAGTCCCCAGAACCTTTGCAAGGATTCATGGAGCACTAGCTAGGCCAAAAACGGAAGTGAATTGGAAGTGCTGGTCCAGGAATGCAAACCTCAGCAACTGAAAGTGTTCCCTGTGGATTGGAACATGAAGGTAAGCGTCCTTCAGATCTATAGTGGTCATAAACTGGCCTTCCTGAATTAAAGGATGGACCTTATCGTCTCCATCTTGAAGGAAGTGACACTGAGAAATTTGTTTAAGCACTTTAGGTCCAGAATTGGGCGGAAAGCGCCCTCATTCTTTGGGACCACGAAAAGGTTTCAATAAAACTTCAAACCTCTTTCTTCGATAGGCACCGGGATAACAACTCATAAGGACGATAGGTCCCAAACGCACTCTAGAAAGGCATCCCTCTGGTCTGTAGACCGGTTTGAGAGAAGGAATCTGCCCACGGGCGGATGAGATTTAAAGCCTATCTTGTATCCCTGAGTATGACCTCCAGGACCCATGGATCCTGTACGTCCCTGAACCAAGAGTCTGAAAAAAGTGAGTCTGCCCCCCTACAAGATCTGATCGCGGATCGGGGGCTGCCCCTTGATGCCTATTTGTTTTTGGCGGGCTTCTTATTATGCTTGGGCTTATTCCAAGACTGAGCCGGCTTCCAAGTACTCTTGGGTTGCTCGGGTTTGGAGGCGTATTGTTGTTGGGATTTGTCAGAACGAAAATTAGAAGATTGTGGTCCTTTAGACTTGTTGTTCTTATCTTGCGGTAGGAAGGCACTCTTGCCTCCGGTAACCGTAGAAAAAAAATGGAGTCCAGGCCTGGACCAAATAAAATCTTTCCCTTGAAGGAAAAAGAAAGGAGTCTTGACTTATAAGTCATATCCGCAGACCAAGACATCAACCATTAGCAATTCTCAGAGCTTTAATTCTGTCTTACATATCCTTGAGAGGAGACTCCACCTCAACGAGTTCCGACAGTCGCACTAGTAGGTAAGCCCTGCAGCCTCCGGTTGATATAGAAATCCCGTATGTTGAAACATCTTTCTCAGAAAGGTTTAAATTTTCTTATCCATCAGCTCTCTGAACAAAGAACTATCCTCAAGAGGTATAGTAGTACGTTTAGCAAGTGTAGAGATAGCACCATCCACCTTAGGAATGGAGCCCCACAAATCCAGTGGAGAGTCCGGGACCAAGAACAACTTTTAAAAGTAGACGAGGGAGAAAAAGGAAGTTCCAATTCTTTCCCATTCATTGTTAATGTTTGCCATTTTAACCGACACAGGAAAAGTCAAAAGGAACTTTCCTGTCTTCATAAACTGTCTAATTTAGGTATCATAGGTTCTTCGGGCAGTGCGGACTATGGAACCTCTAACCTAGACAGAACCTCCTTTAATAAAAAAAATTAAAGTGCTCAATTTTAAATCTAAAGGACGGTTCCTCCGCAGCAGGAGGAGGCTTAGACACTAAGGACTCTGATGCAGAAAGTTCACCCTCTAAAGCTACAGAGGTTAACTCATCATTGGATAACTGGGACATAATAGCTAAATCTGATAAATTATTGATAGCTATGTTTAACCTTTCTCTTGCGTTTGTTAGAGCAAAGTAATGCACTGAGGGTCGCAGACACCGCCGTTTGTAACTGTGCAGCAAAGTCAGCAGGAAGAAGGCCCCCTCCGGATGGAGGATTAGATGTGCTACGGGGAACTGCATGTGGAGTGGTTAATGTAGCAAGGGTAGTAATCTTACGGGACGACAAGTCCTGAAAGGTAGACGGCTCAGAGGGACTAATAGCCTTAGCAGGCTTGTCTCCCTTCTCAGACTTTATAATGGTGTTAAGGCATGTGGAACATAATTGAGTGGGCGGGAAAACCATGGCCTCCTCACAATATAAATAGTTATGATTTAGTACAGAAGAAGTACCTTATTACATGTCAAGAGTCCTCCATAGCTCAGGTTATACCCACAGAAGGACACAAACAAAAAGTTGTTTTTTTTGTTCGTTTTTTATTTTTTTTATTTTTTTTTAATACTCCCAATGGCTGGGGCACTCACCACCTCCTAGACCCAGACAGACAGAGGAAACGCTCTCCTCAGGTTGATGTCTCAGCCGGAATGGAGGAAATGAACATAGACCACGTGCTATAAAAAGTACAGCATGTTAAAGGGACATTATACACTCATTTCTTTGCATAAATGTTTTGCAGATTATTTATATAGCCAATAAAGGGGTTTTTTTTTTTTTTGTTTGTTTTTTTTATTTAACATTGCTCTGATTTTCAGACTCCTAACCAAGCCCCAAAGTTTTAGGAGAATACCGTCAGTTACCTACTCCAGCTTGCTCCTGTTTGTATAAAGGGTCTTTTCATATGCAAAAGATCAGGGGGGGGGGAGTGTCTTATTTGCCACTTGCCATTTTTATATCAGTATCTGCGCATCTTATTATTTATAGTAGTGTATTACATGCAATTATATGAAAATTTTCAAATTATTACTCCCTTGCACCAGATTTGCAACAGGTATTTATTTGCATCTCTGTTACTCGACCTCTTTATTATTTCCTAACTACAGCTGGAATATATATATATATATATATATATATATATATATATATATATATATATATATATATATATATATATATATATATATATATATATATATATATATATCCGAAATGGAAATTCTAGACCGAAACCGAAAATCCAGGATGCACTTGGCCGAAAACCGAAACCGATACCGAAAATGTATTGTTTCAAATTATTTTCAAATTTATTTTTTTTTTGTGGTTTTTTTTTTGTTTGCATAATTAGAGCCAAGAAAAAAGAAAAAAAAAACAGGCAAAAAAGAATACCATTTTCGGCCAAAAGTTTTCTGTGACCAAAATTTTGGTGCATAAAACAATTATAAATATCAATATACTGTATTATTCTTCATTTAGTTCTATGTAACATAATCATATTTAACAGGGTTTTTTTTTTTTTACCAATTATAGTCCTAGAAAACTCATATGCAGAACAGTAAGTAAAATAATAAACTAAAGGCTGTGACACACTGCAAGCGAGGCGGTGCGAGGCGAAGCAGCTGCTTCGCACTGCGTCGCATCGCTTCTGAAGTTGAAATATTTCATCTCTGTGCGCTCAGCCTAGCGACCTGATGCAGCCGAGTGCTCAGAGATGAAAAGGCAGGACACACTGAGCGTGCACAGCCGCATCTACATGCTGCGCGCCGCTCCGCTTGCAGTGTATCACAGCCTTTAAACAGCAGCTCTAGGCTAGCATCAAATTTGAAACATGCTACAAAATAATTTTACCGAAAATAACAGGCAAAAAAAAACGATAAAGCCAAAAATGCCATTTTCGGCCGAAATTTCGGTGCATCCCTAATTAATATATATATATATATATATATCTCACACACATACATACACCCACACATATACATATATACACAAACACACACACATATACACACTATATATCATCTCAAAGTGTTTAATGTTCTTTTAAATTCATGCTGGCGACATCTCTCCTAATCCTCTCTCAATCTTCACAAACTCACCTTTCCCTCTTTCTGACCCCCACCTCCTCACTTGTACCATCACCCTGCTTCCTTACAACTCTCCCTCCTTCTACCCCCCACATTAAACTTCACAGAAGAATCAAGTCATTAGATCAGCAACAGCTCGCTAGCGCTCTCGAACCTCTTCTCTCTTCCATCCCCTCCATTTCCTGTCTTGATGAATCCATCTTCCACTATAACTCCAGTCTTACATTGGTCCTTGATAACCTGGCCCCACCTACCATAGCTCGGAAAACATACACTCATCCTCAGCCCTGGCACACTCCTCTGACACGTTACCTACGTAGATGTTCCCGTACTGCTGAGCGACACTGGAGGAATTCTCAGAGTTCTGCTGACTTTCTTCACTATAAGTTCATCTTGAACTCTTACTATTCTGCCCTTAATCTATATAAGCAACACTACTTCTCTACTCTCTTTTCAAACCCAAAACGTCTGTTCTCCACATTTAATACTCTTCTCCGCCCACCCCCACCTCCCCACCACAACTTTTCTCTCAGCCCAAGATTTTGCCAGCTACTTCAACAACAAAATCGACTCCATCAGAACTGAAATCAGCTCTCAACATACTACCGGTCTCCCACCCCCTAAAAAGCTCACAATCATCCAAAACCCACATAGCCATAAATTTAGCTATTTTGCCCCTGTTAGGATGAAGTTTCTGCCCTTATACTATCCTCTCACCTCACTACCTTTCCCCTCACAACTACTCCCCTCCCTCTCTTCTACCCTTACCCCTATACTCACACACATCTTCAACCTCTCCCTCAGCACTGGTATAGTTCCCACATCTCTTAAACATGCATTAGTCACACCTATCATCAAAAAAACCTCTCGATCCAACCTCCCCATTCAACTACCGCCCTATTTCCCTATTACCTCTTGCCTCAAAGCTTCTTGAAAAGCTAGTATATGCACGTCTATCCCATTACCTTACATTAAACTCCCTCCTTGACCCACTGCAATCTGGATTTCGCCCCCTTCACTCAGAGTCAGCAATTGTTAAGGTTACCAACGACCTACTCACAGCAAAATAAAAAAGGCCACTTCTCTCTACTTATCCTCCTTGATCTGTCTACAGCCTTTGATACTGTCGACCACCCTCTCTTGCTCTATAACCCTCTAATCCTTCGGCATCTGTGACACATCTCTCTCTCTTGGTACTCTTCCTATCTGTCTAACCGTACCTTTAGTGTAACCTTCTCTGGGGTATCCTCTGCCCCGTTACCTCTTTCTGTTGGGGTACCGCAAGGCTCTGTCCTCTGTCCCCTTCTCTTCTCAATCTACACATCCTCACTAGGTCCCTTAATAAAGTCCCATGGGTTTTTATTATCACTTGTATGCCGACAATACCCAAATCTACCTCTCTGCACCAGAATTAACTCCTTCCTTGCTAACCCGTGTCACCAACTGTCTCTCTCATATCTCATCTTGGATGTCCTCTCACTACCTCAAGCTAAATACCTTAGCATATATGCTTTCACTTCAGCAAATTTAAATACCACTCCTTTATGATTTTATTTATACTAGAATACTTACTATAACTGGGGGGTTTTGACATTTAAAACAGATTTAAAAACAATACCAATAAATACATGCTAATGTACAGCTGTTACTGTAGTGTTTATACTCATGGGTTTATCTAAAATTACAAAAAAATTTTTAAAAAAGGCCATTCCATTAGCACATCAATGAATGGTGAGTGGTCAGTTGCACTGCAACAGGGATGGGATGTTCTAGCCAGTATTCCTGCTTTCTTAGCTTCTATTTACTAGGACCCACAATTTTTGAGGCACTCAGGAAATAGTAACTCAAAAGTTCCCAGACTTGTTGAGGCCTCAATTTAGCAGAATCCAATTTTACAGTACACTGTCCCTTTAAGAAATAAACATTCCTACTCTATGAAGCAAAGGCAAATTTTAATGAAGACTAGCAAAGTATTATCTATAAACCACTTCTAAATGTTTAGCATGGGCCAAACAATACAGACATTTCACAGTGGATGACTGGAAAAATATTCTATTTACTGAAATTATACATGATTGTCATGAAACAATCATGTGGAGTAGTTGATATCTGGATTGGCTACCTCAGAGGTGGTATTATGGTCTTAGCATTGCAGGGTTAATGTTAGGGTTGCAACGATACCATTTTTTTATGACCGAGTACAAGTACCGATACTTGTTTTCAAATACTCGCCGGTACCAATTACCGATACTTTTTAATGTCATGTGACAGTTTACCAAGCACAATAAAGACTAATTATTTAAGATTCCTTCTTTATAATTATAAAGGACTGTAACTCAAAAGACATGAAATAATAAAACAGTTTTATTTATTTGTCACAAAGTTCACAGAACATGTTTATAAATAAAAAATATTACAATAAAATATTAAAATTTAAAGAGGTGATGCAATTGGGTTGTAGGGCTGTTATATAACATCAATCTGACATTTGTATTTAATACAAAGTAATAATTTAATTCTGAAAAAATATTGGGGAAGGAGTGTCCCAGTAAACCCCTATGAGAAAAATGGGACGTGCATTCTACCGACTCAACTGAAATAGGGCTCGTCTTCATATTTTTCCAGGGCTGCTTTTTATTCCCAGTCCAACCCTGGCTATAGATGTTCCTCAGAGTACAGTATGTTTTGAACATAACTGTGCAAGATGAGAACTAGCAGTAAAAAAGGCAAAATAGCAATTAGAATAATTTTTCAAAAGTTAGTGGCAAGTTAGAAGCATCTCTGCATGTTCAGCTATAAGTCTGTTTTTGCTATCAGTAAGGAGGTTCGACTCTAAGTTGAACAGTCTCTCACTTTCCACACTACTGCATGGGGCAGAAAGATATTTTTGGGCCATTTTAGCCAGAGATGGAAATCTGTTTATTAACTGCCCAGTACTTCAGGGGTTTATCTGAACGAGGTACAGTGATCTCTCCTACAATAATACAAATAACAGCAATTTGTACAGTGCAGTTTGAAAAAACACCACAAGATAGCATATGGGTAGGAAGTGGAGGTATCGGTTTAAGTATCGGTGCATTTGCACGAGTACAAGTATACATATACTAGTATCGGTGCAACCCTAGTTAAAGGGACACTCAGGTTAAATTAAATTTTCATGATTCAGATACAGCATGTAATATTAAACAACTTTCCAATTTACTTCCATTAAAAAAAAATGTGCAGTCTTTTATATTTACAATTTTTGAGTCACCAGATCCTACTGAGCATGTGCAAGAATTCACAGACTATAAGTATATGCATTTGTGATTGGGTGATTGCTATCACATGGTACAAGGGGAGTGGAAATATACATAACTTTGAAATTTATTATAAAAAATCTACTACTCATTTGAAGTTCAGACTAAGTGCTATTGCATTGTCTTGTTATCTTGCATTTGTTGATTATGTAAATTTAATGTGTTGACTGGTCCTTTAATGTGAACTGCTTGTTCTTTGTGCAATATCGGTGTTCAGGAATACTGTGATTCAAGCACTCCCCCCTTCTTTGGGTGAATGGTACTTCTACAGGGGTGTGTATTTATTTATTTTTTTTAAAACTACTTGTCCAAGGGACTAAAGCAGTAGCACAATCTACGTGTCCCTAGCGACAATCTACTTGTCCTGATTCGCAAAATAATTTTAACCAAAAGACAGTGTGGTATGGGAAAGACTATCTATAAAAAGGTATAGCAATTGCCTTCTTAGGGAAGACAAAATGTCAGATAAAATAGGGTATAGAGGGAAAATGATATATAGTAAACATGAACAGTATTCACCTAATAGGAGATTTACCTCATAACAGGTCCGGAGGGAATAGCTATAACTTAACTCTTAAAATTGAGTAATTTGTTGTACCTTATATAATTTGTATATATCTGTTCATCTAGGTATAGAATATGACCTCATTTTTATTCCTCCCCTGTGTATAGTTTTGCAGTGCTTTTTGTACAACCATTATGCTTTTACTATATAGGCTGCTCAACTCCTATCTATATTTTTTACAATATTATGTCCCATATTTAATTATATAGGGGTACTTATTTTAAGGGGTTGTTTCCAGGATATAAGATTTGATCATGGAATGTTTAATGATAATTGTGGGCTTATGTTTTATAAATGAGGCTGTAAAGTAATACCTTATATAATGCTTGTGGTGTGACACTGTACTCTACACTTAAAGTGAAAGTCAATCCTAGCGTTTTACAAAACGCTAGGATTTACTATTGAAACAAAGGGGACTTTCATTCATGAAGTATAAGATACTTCATGTAGAAAGCTCCTTTGAGTCAATCGATCTCTGTGTTTACCTTGTACAGCAGCCCACGGCAAAAACATTTTTTTTTATCTAAAAGGTGACGTTTTCACCTCTTAGCCAATAGCCGTGCGGTAAATCCGGCTTGGTGCCCATGGGAGCCGGATTTACAGCACGGCTATTGGCTAAGAGGTGAAAACGTCACCTCTTAGCCAATTTTTTTTTCCGTCGGCTGCTGTAGCAGTTTAGGGCGGCGATCAGTTGAAACAAATAAAGGAGCTTTCTACATGAAGTATCTTATACATCATGAAAGTCCCCTTTATTTGTTTCAATAGTAAATCCTAGCGTTTTACTTTCACTTTAATATTTTCAAATGAGCAAGAAGCATCTTTTATCAGGTAATGTGCAACATATGAAGCAAGGTGTAAATATGATAAACTGTTAGTGGAGCAAGCCCCAAACACATAATTTAGGATCTACATACACACAGCATGAATAGGGACATCAGCATATCAAGAATAAACTGGTCTACAGTAGAGTGCTATTAACTGCAATCCCCGTTCATAAAATAACATTAGAAACCCTCAAGGAAATAATGAGTCATATTATGGTATACCTCCCAACATTTTAAAGAGGGACACCCTCACGCTATATATATATATATATATATATATATATATATATATATATATATATATATATATATATATATATATATATATATATATATATATATATATATATATATATATATATATATATATATATATATATATATATATATATATATATATATATATATATATATATATATATATATATATATATATATATATATATCTATATCAATATATCACCGATACCATTTTTTTTTATGACTGAGTACAAGTACCAATACTTGTTTTCAAATACTTGCCGATACCAATTACCGATACTTTTTTTATGTCATGTGACAGTTTACCAAGCACAATACAGACTGATTATTTAAGACTCCTTCTTTATAATTATAAAAGACTGTAATTCAAAAGACATTATGAAATAATAAAAAAGTTCACTGAACAGGTTTATAAATAAAAAATATTACAATAAAATATTACATTTAAAGGGGTGATACAATTGGGTTGTAGTGCTGTTATATAACATCAATCTGACATTTGTATGGAGGTTCGACTCTAAGTTGAACAGTCTTTCACTTTCCAAACTACTGCATGGGGCAGAAAGATATTTTTGGGCCATTTTAGCCAGAGCTGGAAATCTGTTTATTAACTGCCCAGTACTTCAGGGGTTTGTCTGAACGTGATACAGTGATCTCTCCTACAATAATACAAATAACAGCAATTTGTACTGTCAGAAAAGTAGTAAACAATTTTTTAGTTTAGTCTCCACTCCAGTTTAAAATGAAATGGGAACATGCAGTTTGAAAAAACCCAGCAAGATAGCATATGGGTAGGAAGTGGAGGTATCGGTTTAAGTATCGGTGCATTTGCACAAGTACTCATGCAAATACTTGGTATCAGTACCGATACTAGTATCGGTGCAATATATATATATATATATATATATATATATATATATATATATATATATATATATATATATATATATATATATATATATATATATATATATATATATATATACACACACATATATACATATACTGAACACACAGTCGACCACAATGTAAAGGCAGTTTTTAGTGCCTTTTTTTCTAACACCCCACAACCAATAACTTTCAGCCCTCATAACTGCTTCTTGCAGTTATTTTATTAAAATAAAAATGCTACAATTTTTATTTCAAAATAAACACACCACTGTATTTTGGGACCAACTGGGGGACATTTATGAAATTAACCAGAAATCTGATGTCTGGTTAATTTAAGGAGCATTGCTACCGCGACCTTGTGGTAGCAATAACCAGCCAGTAATAGCTGATTGTTTATCGCATGCCCATTTGCGGATAAGTTAGCACTCCGCTGGTAATCTAGTCCATAGTGCTTTGTGGTGGATTACAATACCACCAGTTTTACTTATTACAAATTATTAGTGAGACATTAGTTAAGCATGTTACCAAATATTTTCTATAAAAAGGCTTGTAAAAAGAATTACATTTTGAAAACTAAGTAAAACATTTACTAAATGATAATGAAACCAGTTTTTAAATAAAACAATAAAATAAGGAGCGTGACTACTCTTGTGTCCCTTTTCTCCTTGAAACTCACAACACATGATAAAGACACCACGTGACCACTAATCACTTTTTATTTAAAAAGGAGAAGAAAAAAAAGCAAAGTTACACCGTTCACCCATGATGATTATAGCTCTACAAAGTTATTTTGTTCTAAAATGTTGATATAGCAAGCATCACACTGTTATGAGTACAATAGTTCATGTTTGTATATAAATAAGTATCCATGAAATCAGTATTTTTCTACCTTTTGTAGCAAGTAGTAAGGCATGTGCATTCACTGAGTATTCAGAGTTCATTTCACAAAACAATGTCGAATATGGCCAGGGGCAGCGACACTTGTTGTTTTGGCACAAGATTTCTTAGCTTTAAAGTGCAATACACAAATATCTGTGCAAATGCAGATATTTGTGGGTTGCACTTTAACACTAATAAAACAAGCACAAAAGATAGCCAAATCTGAGCCATATTCTGTGAATGAATGCACATGTACGTCCCTCAACTGCAACAGGACTAAACTATTAGGTTACAAAAATAAGAGGCAATCATGCATACCAAGAATGCAACAAACTGGATACAGATATTCCTTTTTTGCTTGCATTCTGTATAATAAATTCCTAAAAAAAAAATGAAAAATATATCTTGGACTACAAACAACACTGACAGAGCCATTATTAAGCAGGTGATATAAAGAACCTCATGTACAAGCGAGACCTAGAATGGAGACAAATACAATCTTAAGAACTACCCGCCAACGGGTCTGAACCATTCAGAAATAGTTCCAGTTGCTCCAACATGTAGTATATAAAAAAAAAAAAAAAAAAAAAAAAGCACAAAGCAGAAGGTTTGCACATCTAACAACTGCAAGATAACAAAACCATGCAACAGCACATAGGGGTCGATTTATTAAAGGCTTCACAAGCCTTTCGACCCCCTACGACTGCAGCTTCTCACAAGAGAACCTCAAGTCCGTATTTAACAAGCAGAGTTCATCAGACAGCCGTTTTCATAACCTTTCGACACCTCTAAGGTGGCAAGTTCAATCTCTCCGGACTCGTCTGACAGGGGAGATAGCACTTGCCCGCCTGTGATTGGCTGTGCGCGGGCAGGATGGCACGCCAGCTGCAGCGGACAGGGGCACAAATACCCTTGATAAATTGACCCCTTAGTCTGAACTTTGAAAGAGAATTTTCAAAGGATGTCTATATCCACTCCCACTGCATCCTGTGACCACCAGCCAATCACAAAAGCATCCTATATAATAAAAGGCCAAGAGCGCTTGAAAGAACGAGAGAGAGCGAGAGCGAGAGAAAGAGAAAGAACATACACATATATATATATATATATATATATATATATATATATATATATATATATATATATATATATATATATATATATATAAATATAAATATAAATAATACAGGCATCCATGGTACTGACATAAACTGTATCTGCCCATTGCAAAAAAATTGAATCTGCCCATAGCAAAAAAGCCCTATTTCTCGTGCTTCTGATCCTTATATTAAAGTACTCACATTAATTAAGAGCGGGCATGCAATCCATATCGGGCATTTACAAATAAACAATATACAGTAAAAGCGCTGTGCTGACATCAAAAAAGTGAGGGGCGCCCTATTACAAAAACTAAGTGATAAATAATATACAGTGAAGACTCAGTCTTCTAGTGTGTCAGGAGTTATAGTAATAATAAAAAAAGATATAGTGAATAAATGAATATAAAAGATAATAGCTAGTGGTGTCAGTTGTGAATAGCTATCAATCACAAACTAATAACACTGGTGAAGAGTAAACATTTTATGAAGCCTGATGAAAACAGCCATTGGCTGAGAAACGCGTTGCCTGTTATTTTATTTATTTTTAATAAAGTCAGTTTTAGTATTTGAACACTTGCTGCTCCTTTTTTGGGAATTTTTTTGCCTTTTTATCTGAGGATATTCATTACTTTGACCATCCTGGGATCCTGTGAACCATTAAATTTTTCCTGGATGCCTTGCCATAAGTCTGTTGGGTGACCAAATTGATCCCGTCATGCTCCCATAGCATCAAAAGAGGTGCTTTATACATTGTGAGTACCACTCTTATTATCTGAGTTTGATCACTTGTACCAACAATACTAGGCCATATAGGCACTTGTGTCTCTTCTCTGTCCACATAGACATCAGTTCCTGTGCAGGAAGTTGGTCTTCTGGGTGACCGAATAGATCCCAGACTGCCCCTATAGCACTAACTGAGGTGCTCTTCTAAATGTGAGTTTGTTTCTTATCTCAAGATCTACAAAATTGGACCAAACAATATTGGGCCATGTGGCGCTTCTGTTTTTTCTTCTCTTTATAGATTGCTGTGCTGACATACCTAACAGAGCTGGAGCACGGACCGCGCATACAAGCAAGCCAAGGGGCGGCGCTATCAGTGTATCACCCGGAAACAGCATCTGGTACGTCACTATGCTACCAGATGTAAACAAACAATCAGCTGTCAACCCGGAGACACACTGATATTACCTAAGGCATATCGCTGGTGCTTACATATCCTATGAGGGGCAAATAACAGCTCATATCCGTGCTCCAGCTCTGTTAGGTATGTCAGCACAGCGCTTTTACTGTATATTGTTTATTTGTAAATGCCCGATATGGATTGCATGCCCGCTCTTAATTAATGTGAGTACTTTAATATAAGGATCAGAAGCACGAGAAATATGGCTTTTTTGCTATGGGCAGATTCAATTTTTTTGCAATGGGCAGATACAGTTTATGTCAGTACCATGTATGCCTGTATTCCATAACTGTTACATAGTAGGTGGTAGCATATGTAAGCTACGAATTTAACCATGTATAATTGAAGACAGACTTTAGTTGTTAGGTTTTGCCTAGATCTGTTATTGATTTTGATTTTTATTTGTTTATTCTCCTATTCATTGGGGGAGCTGTATGGGTGTTCACATTGTTTGGGTGGTTGCTATGACAACCTTTGGCGGGGGTTTTTTTTTTTCATTTTGGGGGTGGGGCTTATATTTCATTGGTGTTTGTTTGTATAAAAGGATGCATTCTGTATGTGTTCTCTGTCTGAGGAAGGGGATACGGTCCCCGAAACGTCACACAAATAAAGATATTTATTTAAAAGGACCAGTGAGTGCAGCCATCTGTTCATTGATATATATATATATATATATATATATATAGATATATAGAGAGATATAGATATATAGAGAGATATAGATATATAGAGAGATATAGATATATAGAGAGATATAGATATATAGAGAGATATATATAGATATACACACACACACACTGGATATAAAAAGTCTACACACCCCTGTTAAAATGTCTGGTTTCTGTGATGTAAAAAAATGACAAAGAAAAATCATTTCAGAACTTTTTCCACCTTTAATGTGACCTATAAACTGTACAACTCAATTGAAAAACAAACTGAAATCTTTTAGGTAAAGGGAAATAAAAATAAAAAACTAAAATAATATGGTTGCATAAGTGTGAACACCCTTTTATAACTGGGGATGTAGCGGTGTTCAGAATTAAGCAATCACATTCAAAACCATGTTAAATAGGAGTCAGTACATACCTGCCATCATTTAAAGTGCCTCTGATTAACCCCAAATAAAAGTTCAGCTGTTCTAGTAGGTCTTTCCTGACATTTTGTTAGTCGCATCCTACAGCAAAAGCCATGGTCCGCAGAGAGCTTCTAAAGCATCAGAGGGATCTCATTGTTAAAAGGTATCAGTCAGGAGAAGGGTACAAAATAATTTCCAAGGCATTAGATATACCATAGAACACAGTGAAGAAAATATGGTGCAACAGTGACATTTACAAGAACTGGATGTCCCTCCAAAATTGATGAAAAGACGAGAAGAAAACTAGTCTGGGAGGCTACCAAGAGGCCTACAGCAACATTAAAGGAGCTGCAGGAATATCTGGCAAGTACTGGCTGTGTGGTACATGTGACAACAATCGCCCGTATTCTTCATATGTCTGGGCTATGGGGTAAAGTGGCAAGACGGAAGCCTTTTCTTACAAAAAAACAACATCCATGCCCAGCTAAATTTTGCAAAAGCATGTTGTGGAAGGTGTTCTGTTCTGATGAAACCAAAGTTGAACTTTTTGGCGACAATTCCAAAAGATATGTTCGGCGCAAAAACAACACTGCATATCACTAAAAGAACACCATACCCACAGTTACACTAACACCTAACCTTACACTACAATTAAATAAATTACATTTATTAAATGCAATTAACTAAATTACCAAGAAAAACAAACCCTAAATTACACAAAATAAAAAAAAATTATCAAACATTTAAACTAATTACACCTAATCTAATAGCCCTATCAAAATAAAAAATCCCCCCTAACATTAAAAAAAAAACCTAGCCTAAACTAAACTGCTAATAGCCCTTAAAAGTGCCTTTTGCAGGGCATTGCCCCAAAGAAATCAGTTCCAATCAGCCAAAAGAATGTGAGCTCAATCCTATTGGCTGATTGTATCAGCCAATAGGATTTTTTCACTTTTAATTCCGATTGGCTGATAGAATTCTATCAGCCAATCGGAATTCAAGGGACGCCGTCTTGGATGACGTCACTTAAAGGAACCTTCATTTGACGTTAGCTGTGGAAAGAAGAGGATGCTCCGCGCCGGATGGATGAAGATAGAAGATGCCGTCTGGATGAAGACTTCTGCCCATCTGAAGCACTTCTTGCCGCTTGGATGAAGACTTCTCCCGGATTCGTTGAGGATGGATGTCGGGTCTTCAAAAACTAAGTGGATCTTCAGGGGTTAGTGTTAGCTATTTTTTAAGGGTTTATTGGGTGGGTTTTCTTTTTAGCTTAGGGTTTGGGCGGAAAAAGAGCTAAATGCCCTTTCCAGAGCAATGGGGAGCTTAGGTTTTTTTTAGTTAGGATTTTATTTGGGGGTTGGCTGTGTGGGTGGTGGGTTTTGCTGTTGGGGGGTTGTTTGTATTTTTTTTACAGGTAAAAGAGCTGATTTCTTTGAGGCAATGCCCCGCAAAAGGCCCTTTTAAGGGCTATTGGTAGTTTAGTGTAGGCTAGGGGTTTTTTTTTTATTGGGGGGGGGGGGCTTTTTTATTTTGATAGGGCTATTAGATTATGTGTAATTAGTTTAAATATCTGATCATTTCTTTTTTATTTCGTGTAATTTAGTGGGGGTTTTTGTAATTTAGTCAATTGTATTTAAGTAATGTAATTGATTTGATTGTAGTGTAATGTTAGGTGTTAGTGTAAGACAGGTTAGGTTTTATTTTACAGGTAAATGTGTATTTATTTTAGCTAGGTAGTTAGTAAATAGTTAATAACTATTTAGTAACTATTCTACCTAGTTAAAATAAATACAAACTTACCTGTGAAATAAAACCTAAGATAGATACAATGTAACTATTAGTTATATTGTAGCTAGCTTAGGGTTTATTTTACAGGTAAGTATTTAGTTTTAAATAGGAATTATTTAATTATTAATAGTAGGTTTTATTTAGATTTATTTTAATTACATTAAAGTTAGTGGGGTTTAGGGGTTAATACATTTAGTATAGTGGCGGCGACGTTGGGGCGGCAGATTAGGGGTTAATAAGTGTAGGTAGGTTGCGGCGACATTGGGGCAAGAGATTAGGGGTTAATAACATTATGTAGGTGTCGGCGATGTTGGGGGCAGCAGATTAGGGGTTAATAAGTATAATGTGGGAGCTTAGGTTTTTTTAGTTAGGATTTTATTTGGGGGGGTTGTTGTGTGGATTTTACTGTTGGGGTGTTTTATTTTTAAAGGTAAAAGAGCAGATTTCATTGGGGCATGCCCTGCGAAAGGCCCTATTAAGGGCTATTGGTAGTTTAGGCTAGGTTTTTTTACTTTAGGGGGACTTTTTTTAGTTTGATAGGGCTATTAGATTAGGTGTAATTAGTTTAAATATTTGAGAATTTCTTTTTTATTTTGTGTAATTTAGGGTTGTTGTTTTTTTGTAATTTAGTTAATTGTATTTAATTAATGTAATTTATTTAATTGTAGTGTAAGGTTAGGTGTTAGTCTAACTCAGGTTAGGTTTTATTTTACAGGTAAATTTGTATTTATTTGAGCTAGGTAGTTATTAAATAGTTAATAACTATTTACTAACTAGTCTACCTAGTTAAAATAAATACAAACTTAGCTGTGAAATAAAAATAAAACCTAAGCTAGATACAATGTAACTATTATTTATATTGTAGCTAGCTTAAGGTTTATTTTACAGGTAAGTAGTTTTAAATAGGAATTATTTAATTAACAGTAGATTTTATTCAGATTTATTTTAATTACATTAAAGTTAGTGTTAGGATTAGATTTAGGGGTTAATAACTTTAGTATAGTGGCAGAGATGTTAGGGGCGGCAGATTAGGGGTTAATATTTAACTAGTGTTTATGATGCGGGAGTGCAGCGATTTAGGGGTTAATATGTTTATTCTAGTGGCAGCGATGTCGGGAGCGGCAGATTAGGGGTTAATTATTTTATTGTTTGCGATGCATGAGGGCTTCGGTTTAGGGGTTAATAGGTAGTTTATGTGTGTTCGTGTACTTTTTAGCACTTTAGTTAGGAGTTTTATGGTACAGTTTTGTAGCGCAAAACTCATAACTACTGACTTTCAGTTTACGGTATGGATCTTGTAGTTTTAGGCCGGACAGGCAAACTCTTAATACCGGCGCAAAGGAAGTCCCATTGAAAAATTACTTTTTAAAAGCTGCGGTAGTTACATTGCGTTACGGCCAAAAAAAGTGTGCGGTGCCTCTAAACCTGCAAAACTCGCAATACCAGCGGTAGTGAAAAAGAGCCTTAAAGGGACAGTCTAGTATAAATTAAAGGGCAATAATACCCAAATGTTTAAACACTTGAAAGTGATGCAGCATAGCTTTAACCCCTTAAGGACCAAGGCCATTTTTCAATTTCTTTCCCTTAAGGACCAGGGCTATTTTTACATTTCTGCGGTGTTTGTGTTTAGCTGTAATTTTCCTCTTCCTCATTTACTGTACCCACACATATTATATACCGTTTTTCTCGCCACTAAATGGACTTTCTAAAGATACCATTCTTTTCATCATATCTTATAATTTACTATAAAAAATATTATAAAATATGAGGAAAAAAATGGAAGAAAAACACTTTTTCTAACTTTGACCCCCAAAATCTGTTACACATCTACAACCACCAACAAACAACCATGCTAAATAGTTTCTAAATTTTGTCCTGAGTTTAGAAATACCCAATGTTTACATGTTCTTTGCTTTTTTTGCAAGTTATAGGGAAATAAATACAAGTAGCACTTTGCTATTTCAAAACCACTTTTTTTCAAAATGAGCGCTAGTTACATTGGAACCCTGATATCTGTCAGGAATACCTGAATATCCCTTGACATGTATATATTTTTTTTTTAGAAGACATTCCAAAGTATTGATCTAGGCCCATTTTGGTATATTTCATGCCACCATTTCACCGCCAAATGCGATCAAATAAAAGAAATTGTTCACTTTTTCACAAACTTTAGGTTTCTCACATAAATTATTTACAAACAGCTTGTGCAATTATGGCATAAATGGTTGTAAATGCTTCTCTGGGATCCCCTTTGTTCAGAAATAGCAGACTTATATGGCTTTGCTTTTTGGTAATTAGAAGGCTGCTAAATGCCACTGCACACCACATGTGTTTTATGCCCGGCAGTGAAGGGGTTAATAAGGGAGCATGCATGGAGCTTGTAGAGTTAATTTTAGCTTTAGTGTAGTGTAGTAGACAACCCAAAGTATTGATCTAGGCCCATTTTGGTATATTTAATGCCACCATTTCAGCGCCAAATGCGATCAAATTTAAAAAAAAACGTAATTTTTTCGCAATTTTAGGTTTCTCACTGAAATTATTTACAAACAGCTCGTGCAATTATGGCACAAATGGTTGTAAATGCTTCTCTGGGATCCCCTTTGTTCAGAAATAGCAGACATATATGGCTTTGGCGATGCTTTTTGGTAATTAGAAGGCTGCTAAATGCCGCTGCACATCACACGTGTATTATGTCTAGCAGTGAAGGGGTTAATTAGGGATCTTGTAGGGAGCCTGCAGGGTTAATTTTAGCTTTAGTGTAGAGATCAGCCTCCCACCTAACACATCAGACCCCCTGATCCCTCCCAAACAGCTCTCTTCCCTCCCCTACAATTGTCCCCGCCATCTTAAGTACTGGCAGAAAGTCTGCCAGTACTAAAATAAAATGTATCTTTTTTTTTTTATTTTATTTTATTTTTGAATATTTATATATGCTGCTGTGTAGGGTCCCCCTTAGCCCCAAACCTCCCTGATCCCCCCCCCCCCCAAACAGCTCTCTAACCCTCCCCCTCTACATTATTGGGAGCCATCTTGGGTACTGGCAGCTGTCTGCCAGTACCCAGTTTACAAAAAAATATATTTTTTTTATTTTTTTCCCCACTTTTCTGTAGTGTAGCTCCCCCCCCCAAGACTAAACCCCTTCCCAGATCACTTTGATTATTGTGATTTATGGTTTTATTCCCTCTAAATGTAAACTAACTATGTTCCATAGTGTAATGGTTCCCACCCGCTCCCTCCCCGTGCACACGCCCGCCCGCCTTCCCCGTGCACGTGCGCCCCCCCCCCCCCAGCGATCCCGCCCACCTCTGCAATCCATCGATGGCCGCCCACCCGCCTCCCATGTCGGCTCCCACCCACCAACGATTGCGGCCATCGATGTCCGTTGCGGAGAGGGCCACAGAGTGGCTCTCTATGCATTTGATGGGGCAAAATGTTATTGCAGTGATGCCTCCATATCGAGGCATCACTGCAATAACCGGAAAGCGGCTGGAAGCGATCAGGATCGCTTCCAGCCGCTTTCAACCCCAACGTTGTACGTCGCTGGTCTTTAAAGACCAGTTTGTGCAAGACGTACCCTGTACGACGCGTGTCGTTAAGGGGTTAAAAAGCTGACTAGAAAATACCACCTGAACATCTCTATGTAAAAAAGAAAGATATTTTACCTCAAAAGTTCCTCAGTAGCCACATCCCATTGTAAAGGATTTCTAAGCAGCATATTAGTATGTCTGTCCCGGGACAGCTGAAAGGATGAGCCTTGTGCACTCATGTTATTTCCCTATTCAGATTAGGGAAGTTTAAATGAAATTTCATAAGAGTTAAGTCAAATCTCATGAGATCACAGTAAAAGAGTTCATGACCTCAGCACTGCTGATGCTGATTGGCTGCGGTTCATTTCTTAATTTTTTTTTTCTTTTTACCTGCAGCTGGGAGCAACAGAGTATAACTTTTTACACATAACTTATTCTGCTGAGCTGAGGAGATTGTGAGGTTAAATATCTTCTTTTTTTACATAGAGATGCTCAGGTGATATTTTCCGGTCAGCTCTTTACAGTTATACTGCATCAGTTTCAAGTGATTTAGCATATGAGTATTATGTCCCTTTAAACTTTCATTACTCAGATAGGACTTAATTTTAATCAACTTTCCAATTTACTTTTATCATCAAATTTGCTTTTTTCTCTTGGTATTCTTAGTTTAAACTAAACATAGGTAGGCTCATATGCTAATTTCTAAGCCTTTGAGGGCTGTCTCTTATCACATGCTTTTTAAATCTCTTTTCAACAGAAAGAGACAGAAAGTACATGTGGGCCATATAGATAACATTGTGTTCAGGAACAGGAGGTTATTTAAGATTTAGCACAAAACAATGCTAAATTTAAGACAATAGATAATAAACAGTCACAGTCACGTGATCAGGGGGCTGGAAGAAGGTTCCTAGATACAAGGTAATCAAAGAGGTAAAAAGTATATTAATATAACTGTGTTTGTTATGCGAAACTGGGGAATGGGTAATAATGTGATTATCTATCTTTTAAAACAATAATAATTCTATGGTAGACTGTCCCTTTAACGCTGCTTTTTCACTCAATACTGCAAAACTCGTAATCTAGCCGTATGTTTACTAATTATTTCATATGTGCTCCAGTTCAGATATCCTCAAAATGTGGCCTGAGGACAGCTTTGAAAACTGGTGGTCCACGAGAAGATGTTGGTGGTCCTTGACACCATCAAGCAGGAATTAGTCTCCTCTAATAGTGTCACTCCCATTGTGCCGCAACTCTCTACAGTGCCTGGCTGGACATCAGTGAAAACCGTTGGAGAAGTTAAATTACAATCTCCCTACACAGGTTGCGTAGTACTTCCATTCTAAAGCCAGCAGAGGTTGGTATAGTCTTGGCTTGAAATAGTGGAATTAAAGCCTACTACTCTTTGTAGTAGTTTTCCTAATTCCTTCAGATGGACTTACATCACTGTTTATTCTTCTTCCCCTCCATCTTTTTTTTTTTCAATTAAATATTAATTATTTTTCATTCTAATAATTTCCCACAAAGCCACTCCACCTGAATTGCAGTATTTGCCATCCAGCAGATCAGCCATATCCCACCAGTATTCTATTAATTGCCAGTAACATCAGTTGTGGTTAGCTCACATCCATATTGAGAGTTTTCTGATATAAACTTATTTTATGACTCCAATGTCTGTCCATGATCATAAGTAGTTTTGAATAATTCCTACCTGTGGGAGGTAACTTGGAAGTCTTGTGGTCCTTTTAAACATAATTATTTTTTCCCCACTTTCTGCCTCTCTGTTTCCAGCTCAAAAGTTGGCACTCACCCTTAATCTGTCATTTGGAGGTATTCTCTCAGTACTGTCATTCAGTTAAAGGAACACTGAACCTATTTTTTTTCTTTTGTGATCCAGATAGAGCATGAAATTTTAAGCAACTTTCTAATTTACTCCTATTATCAAATGTTCTTTATTCTCTTGGTATCTTTATTTGAAATGCAAGAATGTAAGTTTAGATGCCGGCTCATTTTTGGTGAACAAACTAGGATGTCCTTGCTGATTGGTGAATAAATTCATCCACCAATTAAAAACTGCTGTCCAGAGTTGCTGAACCAAGAAAAAAAAGCTTAGATGCCTTCTTTTTCATATAAAGATAGCAAGAGAAGGAAGAAAAATTGATAAAAGGAGTCAATTAGAAAGTTGCATGCTCTATCTGAATCACAAAAGAAATTATTGGGGAGAGCGAGAGCGACAGAGAGCGAGAGAGACAGAGAGAGAGACACACACAGAGAGAGACACAAACAGAGAGACAGAGAGAGACAAAGAGAAGGAGGTGGTGTAGGTATTTAACTTTCCTCTCGTTGCACCTCTCTCTTCCCTCACTTTTCCCTCATTCGAAACCCACATGATTTGCTTATTCTCCCCTCTCTCTGTATGTGTTGCAGTCATATACCGACCCCCTGGCTCCTCAACTCAATTTCTAGATCACTTGGCTGCCTGGCTACCCTACTTCCTTTCCTCAGACACCCCTGCCCTCATTCTTGGCGACTTCAACATCCCCCTTAACAATCCCACTGCCTCATCTGCTAAACAACTTCTGCAACTCACTTCCTCTTTCGGTCTGTCACAATGGACTGATTCTCCCACTCACAAAGACGG
Source organism: Bombina bombina (assembly GCF_027579735.1). Lineage (NCBI taxonomy): Eukaryota > Metazoa > Chordata > Amphibia > Anura > Bombinatoridae > Bombina > Bombina bombina. Next base: position 427,787,511 of record NC_069504.1, on the reverse strand, counting down.
TCACTCTCTTGACCTGATCTTTAGCTATCGATGCACTCTCTCAAACTCCCCTTTTCCTCTTTCTGACCACCATCTCCTTACTTGCAACATATCATCCCTTCCTACAACTCTCCCACCTTCTACTCCTCACACCAAACTTCACAGAAGCATTATGTCTTTAGATCAGCAACAACTTGCTAATTCCCTTAAACCGCTCCTCTCATCCTCCTCCTCCTTTTCCTGCCCTGAACAATCTGCCACTATAATTCCACCCTTATATCCGTCCTTGACAATCTCGCCGCTCTTACCACTGGTCGGAAATCACACACTCATCCCAGCCCTGGCATACTCCTCTGACATGGTACCTACGCAGATGTTCCCGTACTGCTGAACGGCATTGGAGAAAATCACGGAGTTCAGCTGATTTTCTTCATTACAAATTCTTGAACTCTTACTACTCTGCCCTTAATCTCCACAAGCAACACTACTTCTCTACTCTTATCTCTAATCTTTCTTCAAAAATGTCTGTTCTCCACTTTCATTACTCTCCTCCACCCTCCCCCACTTCCTAATACAACTTCTCTGTCAGCTCAAGACTTTGCCAGTCACTTCATTAAAGGGACAGTATACACTCATTTTCATATAACTGCATGTAATAGACACTACTATAAAGAATACGATGCACAGATACTGATATAAAAATCCAGTATAAAACTTACTTAGAAGCTTTCAGTTTAGTTCTGTTGAAAAGGTAGCTGGAAAGCCCACTGCAAGTGGGAAATATAGACACTCCCCCCTCCCCCTTTTGCATATGAAAAGACCCTTTACACAAACAGGAGCAAGCTGTAATAGGTAGCTGACAGTATTCTCATAAAACTTTGGGGCTTGGTTAGGAGTCTGAAAATCAGAGCAATGTTATTTAAAAATAAGCAAAACTATACATTTAAAATAAAAACTTTATTGGCTATATAAATAGGTCATCTACAAAACATTTATGCAAAGAAAAAATGAGTGTATAATGTCCCTTTAACAAAATTGACTCCATCAGACATGAAATCAGCTCTCAACATAATTCCATTCTCTCCCCCCCCCCCCCCTCAAATGCTCTCACTCAAACACAACCCTCATAACCTGAAACTTAGTTCATTCTCCCCTGTTACTGAGGAAGAAGTTTCGGCACTTATACTGCGCTCTCACCTCACTACCTGTCCCCTTGACCCTATCCCCTCACAGCTACTCCCCTCCTTCTCTGCTACCCTTACCCCTATACTAAGACACATTTTAAACCTCTCCCTCAGCACTGGTACATTTCCCTCATCGATGAAACATGCACTGGTCACATCTATCCTCAAAAAAACCTTCCCTTGATCCTACCTCCCCATCCAACTACCGCCCTTTTTCCCTCCTCCCTCTTGCTTCAAAGCTTCTCGAAAAACTAGTATATGCACGCCTATCCCATTTCCTTACGTTAAACTCCCTTCTAGACCCGCTGCAATCTGGATTTCGACCCCATCACTCCACAGAGACAGCTATTAAGGTCACCAACGACCTACTTACAGCTAAATCAAAAGGCCACTTCTCTCTGCTTATCCTCCTTGATCTGTCCGCAGCCTTTGACACTGTTGACCACCCTCTTTTGCTCTAAACCCTCCAATCCTTCGGCATCTGTGACACAGCCCTTTCGTGGCTCTCTTCCTACCTATCAAACCGTACCTTCAGTGTAGCCTTCTCTGGGGCCTCCTCTGCCCCGTCACCACTTTCTGTCGGAGTACCGCAAGGCTCTGTCCTCGGTTCCCTTCTCTTCTCAATCTATACGTCATCACTAGGTTCCCTAATTAAGTCCCACGGTTTCCAATATCATTTGTATGCCGATGACACCCAAATCTACTTATCTGCACCAGACCTATCTCCTTCCTTGCTAACCCGTGTCACTAACTGTCTTTCTCACATCTCTAACTGGATGTCCTCTCACTACCTCAAACTAAATCTCTCCAAAACTGAGCTCCTCATTTTCCCCCCTTCTTCCAAAATCTCCCCCCCAATATCTCTATAACTGTCGACAACTCCATCTTTACCCCTACCCCGCATGCCCGATGTCTCGGGGTCACATTTGACTCAGATCTTTCCTTAACTCCTCACATTCAGTCCTTGGCTAAAGCCTGCCGCTTCCACCTTAAAAACATCTCTAAAATTAGACACTTCCTTACACAAGACACAACTAAGATTTTAATCCACTCTCTCATTCTTTCCCGCCTTGATTACTGCAACTCTGTCCTCTCTGGTCTCCCCACCTGCCGCCTAGCTCCTTTACAATCCATAATGAATGCCTCTGCCAGACTCATCTTCCTTACACGTCGTTCATCTGCTGCACCTCTCTGCCAATCCCTTCACTGGCTTCCTCTTGCCTCTAGGATCAAACACAAAACTCTCACTCTGACATACAAAGCCCTCAACTGCACTGCTCCCCCCTACATCTCAGACCTTGTCTCCAGATACTCTCCCTCCCGTCCCCTTCGCTCTACTCATGACCTCCTACTCTCCTCCTCTCGTCACACTCCCGTTTACAGGACTTCTCCAGACTGGCTCCCATCTTGTGGAACTCTCTGCCTCGCTCCACAAGACTCTCTTCTAGTTTTAAAAGCTTCAAGCGCTCCCTAAAGACTCTACGGTTCAGGGATGCATACAACCTACACTAACCTTTCCTAATACCAGTTCCTCTCCTCCATTGCTATCCCCTGAACCCCCTTAGCATGTAAGCCTAAAAGTCCAGCTGTTTGTAGATCACCTTCTTAAGAGCCGACTACAACAGTGCAACTCTTGGCAGGGACCTCTACCCATTTGATCCCTATAATTGTTTTGTTGTACTCCCCCCTTTGTTTATAGCGCTGTGGAATCTGTTAGCGCTCTACAAATAACCGAATATATATATATATAAAATTGTGAGTTTGGTGGTCCCTTAGGTCCGAAAGGTTGGCGACCCCTGAGATAGAGCATGCAATTTTAAGCAACTTTCTGATTTATTCCTATTATCAAATTCTCTTCATTCTCTTTATTTGACCAAGCTGGAATCTAAGCTTTGAAACCGGCCCATGTTTGGTTCAGAACCCTGGGTTACACTTGCTGATTGGTGGTTACATTTAGCCACCAATAAACAAGCGCTGCCCATGTTCTGAACCAAACAATTGGCCGGCTCCTAAGCTTACATTCCTTTTCAAATAAAAATACCAAGAGAACTTTTTGGATTGTTCTAGTTATATCCATATAGAAAAACATATCTGCCTCCTAGAAAAGTGGGTAGCTGGTATGTTTGAAAATAATTTGTCAACCTCTGCCTTGCAGATAACCTACCTCTCACACAAAAGTCTTCAATCTTGTGTCCTGTGACAATCAGTGGTGATACAATAAAATGTTCCAACATTCTGGTTGAAAAACCCTGATCAATTTATAGTTATCTTTATCCAAGGTACTTTACAAGGTTAAAGAGATTATCTGGGTCCTGCTAGCAAGCTTACAGGCTAAAGATGACAGTGAATTATCACAACTAACTTCAAATGACTACACTCACTTATTAAAGCCAAACACAATCTAAATATTTTTGAACCAAAAGTAATATAAAAAAAAAAAAAAAAAAAAAAAAAAAAAAGTCTTATATTGATAATGGGGAGGAAATCAACTATTTTCACCATGTGGTAATGGTACACATAATTTTTATAGGATAAATGCTCTTTCATCACAACAAGATTAAAACTAAACCCAAACAGATACATCAGTGTTCAAAAGATCTGACATAAATCACTGCTCACTATAATACTATGAATAATACTACAGTGTGACATATTAGCAAGCTGAAGCTGCCAACCAGAATACTTGCCCAATGTGAGACTGAACTCTATTCTAGATTAGTGAATGCATAATAAACAGCACTTTTGGTTGGTCTGCGTTTTGGATTCTTATCATAAAATTTAAAAACAGTAATACATTCTTAAAAATTGTACCATTGTCTGTAAATATTTTAATAGTTCTGACAGGGATATATTTATAAACAAATGCTCTAAACTTATTTCAAACAAATGAACATCAACGCGCTTACAAAAATACTAAATACGTGGAAATTGTTTATGTAGAAACTTGTTAGTAGCTCAGCAGTTACCTCAGCAGTGGAGATAACATAGGCTTTTAAACCTAGGTTACAACATGGTGGCACCTATTATTTATGGAGGCTAAAACTTTACGCTTATTTATTTCATATTTTAACAACTAATAGTATTTTAAGAAATTATACTGGCAAATACATTATTTTAATACATCTTACCATTTATTGTGTATTTATTAAATGTTTTCAACTCTAAGATTACAACAGTAAAGAAACTGAAGAGAAAATAATTGTCTATTTTACCTTCTTGATGCACTGACACAAACTGGCCAATCTCAAATCCTAGCAGGCTTTTTTTTTTTTTTTTAAACGGATACCCGATAAAAGGGAAAAAAAATAGGGAATTTTGATAAATGAAGAATATGTAGGCAAAATAAGATATTAAAATGCATGAATTTGCACTTGTCACTACTACTGTCCCTATCAGAAAGGTACAGACATACACACTGGCCTGAAGTGAAGGAACAAAGCCCTGACGTCAATTACTGGAGCTTCAGCCCATCACAGGCCTCATCACAACACAGCAAGCACTAAGCAAAGTGCTTGTGTTTATTTGTTCCTAGCACAAATCTATATTTTCTAAACATTGTGTTCTAACATAAAAACCCACTAAAAGTAGAACAAAAATAAATTAGACATAAGTGATAGAGGGTTAATGTGCTTCCATTTCAGATTTAGTGATTCAGTCTAGATTTCTTGAAAATATATGTTAATGTTTATAGCCGCTTAAAAATAAAAACCATGCATGAATGGGTGGGGGGGGGGGTCCTACATTTAAGAGATCTACATTATGCTTTTTGTTAGTCCAACCATATACAGGAGAAACCAAAAGGTCCTTGTCAACACAATTCCAAATGTCCCATCCCCCACAAATAAGGGGGGGTTAAACACCCATCGTTTGCACAGTTATTACGATTCAAACTAAAGATGTAACGCCGTAGCTGCCAAAGAGGTTTGCAAAGCACGGCAAGGCTATGCGTTACACCACACTTGAGAAGGCAAAAGGGCAATCGCATAAACAGTCTCGGCCTCCCCCATTAATTAAACGTCTCCTCTGAGTAAATAAGCAGAAGGAATTGCTGTGTGTAAAAAGGTGGAGACGCCAGATTTCTTGATGGAGTCATCTACTCCCAGTCCCTAGTAGAGCCTAATAATTAACACTTTGGCTGCCTGTTGATAATAGGCTAAGCAATTTCCACCCAATGAGTCACACATTTCCTACACAGGAAGGAGACTGGGTTATAATTTAGCAGAGATGGGACACATACCTAGAACAACCTATCAGCTGATCACCAGGGAGCTGAGCTCTTACATTCCTTCCCTATGAGTTACATTGACAGTTAACCAGCTGACTGCCGCTTAGTGCAGCAGAATATTGCTCAAACATATAGAGTGAAAGAAATGCTCAATAATAACAACACAGACTGAGCTTTCCTTACCTCCAGCTCCTCCTTCTAGGCCTCCAGCCCGAGCGCTGACACAGGAGGGACACCGCCACAAGCACCTACTCCTCCCTTCACCGTGTATACGGGGGATTATCCTAGGTCCTCAGCAGTTTAATAGAGCCTGCTTGATCCAGTCGTCAGTCTGCCCCATTTCTCCCAAAAGGCGCTGTCTCTTCGCATGTACAAATCCCGCACCGGGTTACGCCGTAACGACAATCTTAATAGCACCTACCCCGGTCCCCACCAGTAAGTGAAGAGAATCTCTCAATTCTCAGTAACCGTTGGGAGGGGCTGCCCGCGGGTCACATGACGCAACTCAAACTCCGCCTCGCGCTTTTGCCAGGGATGGGGGTTCACTGTCTCCTGGCCTTGGCGCGAGCACTGAGGGAGGAGCAATGGAACTACGTGAGTGGATCATTGAGGGGATGTGCTTACGTAACTGGCTGGATTCGGCTCGTTCGCTGTTTGTCTGACGCCGGTCAGTGGCCTCGATTTGTGCTGTGAAACGGAATTTAATTTAATTGTACAGCACGTAGGTCTTTATTTTGTCCTGCTCCTGAAGCACTCTATTCGGTTGAGTTTTGTTTTAATAGTGGTGTAATCAATTGTATGCAATAGACAACTGTAGTTGGTTAGGACACTGGGGCAGGAACCCTGGGATACGTCTAACATACCGGTTAGCATTGAATCATGACTGATGTCTTTCACAGTTTTAGTATTTTCTGTCACGTTATTTCTTTCATATAGTTGGCGAGAGTCTATGAACTGTTACGTATGGAATATACATTCCCACTAGGAGGAGGCAAAGTTTCCAAAAGCCTATAAACGCCTCCCATCTTACGCATACCTTAGTTTTAAACTTTGCCTCCATTGGAGGTGATTGAAGCATGATGATGTGCTTGATTTCTTCAGTGAGTGCTTGTCAGAGGGATGTGATGGAGTACTGTCCTATGATACAATGTTTTTGCCTCATGGGAAATCCTTCATGGGCTCTCTGTAAATTTGGTTGCAGGGACTTGTCTTCTGCCACCTTTTACAGATCAACGTTATACTCCTATTACCTCTCCTGATATGTTTTTGTACTGGTTTGGTTGTCTATTAGGTGGATGAGTGTCTATGGGTAAGTATGTTTTTGTATTTTTTAATAGCTATGTTTATGGGCACTTTTAAGATGTTTAAAAGTTTAACTATATATGTGTATGTATGACCCTGAGACAGATACTTACTATTCAGCTTACATTATTTTGTTGCATGAAAAAAAATTCAATGCACGCATCAAAATCAATTAATAAAATTCCCGTCGGAGTCGCACACCATATTACACGCAATAAACGCTTGTCAGCATCGAAGCATAATATATAGCAGGCACTAATAATACTTGTCAAAACTAGCGCACCTTAGTATATGCACTTAGAATTGATTTGAACGCGTCAAACTTGACGCAGCCTTGAATAAACAGCGAGTCGTAGTTCGTGCATATCGAACTAGCATTCGGAGGGCACGTCAACAGATCCGCACCCTATAGTGCGTCCTTTTTTCAGATAAAATGGTGTTTTGAAATTGCACGCGGTGACCTTTAAAGGGACAGTATACTATACACTCATTTTCATATAACTGCATGTAATAGACACTACTATAACGAATAAGATGAACAGATACAGGTATACCCCGCTCATACAGCGGGTTAGGGACCGGAGCCCCGCTGTAAAGTGAAAACCGCCTTAAAGTGAAACAAGGCAGTTTTAGCTTTCTTTTCACTTGCCAGTGTGTTTAAAGACTTGAAAACAAGTTTGAACTAACATATATTAGGGGTGCAATAGTGCTATGTTTAGTTTAACACTAGCACAGCACAGTATTCGTATTCATTAAATACTGTACCTGTAAAATAGTGACAATTACTGTAGTACTATTTGCCAGACTATAGCACTGAGACACAGATTGCACTGTAATGATGTAAACAGAGTGAACTAAACATAATAAAATGGTGCCAGTTACTTTTCTTGTAATCTCACGATGATTACAGCACTGTTTCAAAATCCTTGGAGGCTGAACTTCAGCTTCACAAAGCGCTGTATTAGTGAAGCGCTGTAAAAGTGAGGTATACCTGTACTGATATAAAGATCCAGTATAAAACTGTTTAAAAACTTAGAAGCTCTTAGTTTAGCTCTGTTGAAAAGGTAGCTGGAAAGACCACTGCAAGTGGGAAATAAGACACTCCCCTCCTCTCCCTTCTTTTGCATATGAAAAGACCCTTTACACAAACAGGAGCAAGCTGGAGTAGGTAGCTGACGGTATTCTCAAAACTTTGGGGCTTGTTTAGGAATTTGAAAATCAGAGCAATGTTATTTAAAAACAAGCAAAACTATACATTTAAAAAAAAAAAATTATGGTCTATATAAATAGATCTGCAAAACATTTATGCAAAGAAAAGTGTATAATGCCCCTTTAATGCTTACTAGGCTGCATTTGCTTAGAGCTTTAATGTCCATGCAACGCTATATAAAGGGGGCAAATTTTTTCCTTTGCTCAAAAAGCTTGCCTTAAAGTGAATGTAAATTATACGATTGTTAATGTACACTAACAATTCTCAAACTTATAATTGAAACCGCAATGTTTTTTTTCTTCAAAATTCACGTTTTATCATATTATAATTTATATTATAACTTATCTCAGTTTTGAAGGATAACTCCTCCCATCCTGGACTTCCTGTATTCGGACTACATTGCGTATAGAGCAGTCCCGCCTGCTCTATTACGTAGTCCTGAAGCGCGCTCACAAAGAGAAATCAATTAGCGCATGCGTTTTAAAACTATGGCTAATATGCGCATGCGTGCCCTGATCCATTGCGAATTGTAATAAATGCTAGTAAATGCTTAGCGCATGCACTAGACATGGACAAGACAAGCATTGCTTATCAATCACGAATAGGAAGGGAACGCATGCGCAGTTAGATCACGTGACGTCGAAAAAAGGGGGCTGGATGCCACGGGGGTAATATATTATTTGTTTAAGGAACTGTCCATCAACTTAGAAATGAGGGACAAGATGGCGGGCGGAGGAATAAAGTAAGAAAAATAGCGATAAATAAGTTTATATTCGCATTTCTTATTCATTTAAAAATAAATGACTTAAACAGATTCACAACATGAGGATGAGAGGTGACCGTGAGTTTACATTCACTTTAAGGGGGGAATAATAGTAATTATGGCGTCTATTTTTTTTTTATAACTATTGTCATAATGGAGCAGCACCAATCTGTCCATAAATTTACCATAGGAACTAAGTCTACTATTATTATTATCAGGTATTTGTAGAGCGCCAATTGATTCTGCAGCTCTATAAACATAGGCAGTATTCAAGGTAACATTTCTAGGGATCAAATGGCTAGAGGGCCCTGCCGAGAGTTGCACTGTTGTAGTCGGCTCGTATGAGGGGGATCTACAAACCGATGAGCTCATAGGCTTACATGCTAAGGGGTTCAAGGGGATAGCAATGGTATGGAGTTAGGAAAAGTTAGAGTAGGTTGTATGCATCCTTGAATAGTACAGTCTTTAGGGAGCACTTGAAGCTTTCAAAACTAGGAGAGTCTTGTGGAGCGAGGCAGAGAGTTCCACAAGATGGGAGCCAGTCTGAAGATGTATTGTAAACAGGAATGTGAGGAGGTAACAAGAGAGGAGGAGATCGTGAGCAGAGCAAAGGGATCGGGAGGGAGACTATCTGGAGACAAGGTCTGAGATGTAGGGGGCAGCAGTGCAATTGAGGGCTTTGTATGTTAGTGAGAATTTTGGGTTTAAGCCTGGAGGCAAGAGGAAGCCAGTGAAGGGATTGGCAGAGATATGCAGCAGATGAAGAGCAACGTGTAAGAAAGATGAGCCGGGCAGAGGCATTCATTATGGATTGTAAAGGAGCAAGGCGGCAGCTAGGAAAACAAGAGAGGATGGAGTTGCAGTAGTTGAGGCGGGAAAGGATGAGAGAGTGGATTAAAATCTTAGTTGTGTCTTGTGCAAGGAAATGTCTAATTTTAGAGATGTTTTAAGGTGGAAGCGGCAGGCTTTAGCCAGGGACTGAATGTGAGGAGTGAAAGAAAGATCTGTCAAGTGTGACGCCAAGACTTTGAGCATGTGGGGTAGGGGTAAAGATGGAGTTATCAACAGTTATAGAGAAGTTGAGGGTGGAGATTTTTGAAGAAGCCAGTGAAGGGATTGGCAGAGAGATGCAGCAGATGAAGAACGACGTGTAAGGAAGATGAGTCTGGCAGAGGCATTCATTATGGATTGTAAAGGAGCTAGGCGGCAGGTGGGGAGACCAGAGAGGACAGAGTTGCAGTAATCAAGGCGGGAAAGAATGAGAGAGTGGATTAAAATCTTAGTTGTATCTTGTGTAAGGAAGTGTCTAATTTTAGAGATGTTTTTAAGGTGGAAGCTGCAGGCTTTAGCCAAGGACTGAATGTGAGGAGTAAAGGAAAAATCTGAGTCAAATGTGACCCCGAGACATCGGGCATGCGGGGTAGGGGTAAAGATGGAGTTGTCGACAGTTATAGAGATATTGGGGGGGAGATTTTGGAAGAAGGGGGGAAAATAAGGAGCTCAGTTTTGGAGAGATTTAGCTTAAGGTAGTGAGAAGACATCCAAGATGAGATATGAGAGACAGTGACACGCGTTTGCAAGGAATAAGATAGGTCTGGTGACGAGAGGTAGATTTGGGTGTCATCGGCATACAAATGATATTGAAACCCGTGGGACTTTATTAAGGAACCTAATGACGAGTAGATTGAGAAGGGGACTGAGGACAGAGCCTTGCGGTACCCCAACAGAAAGTGTTAACGGGGCAGAGGATACCCTAGAGAAGGCTACACTAAAGGTACGGTTAGGAAGAGAACCATGAGAGAGCTGTCTCGCAAATGCTTAAAGCTTGGAGGGTTTGGAGCAAAAGAGGGTGCTCTACAGCATCAAAGGCTGCAGACAGATCAAGGAGGATAAGCAGAGAGAAGTGGCCTTTGGATTTTGCTGTGTAAGTAGGTCGTTGGAAACCTTAACAATTGCTGTCTCTACTGAATCTTTTTCTACTAAAGCTAAGTGGGCTTATTGTAAGAAAACTGAAGTAGCTTCTTCAGGTCATTTATGTGACTCATGCTTAGTTTTTTTTGTTTGTTTTTATCACATATCGATCAATCTAATGTTTCTATGTGTACTAATGCACCTACTGTCTCCTCCTTTACAGATAGAGGGTGTACCGCCAGCAATGAAAAAGTTAATTACTATTGCCATTACGAAGGCTCTGGCTGAACTACTGCCTTTAAATAAGCGTAAAAGGTCAGTTCAAATTTTACCTTCTACCAGTAATATAAGTCCTGACCTACAAAATACTGAAGTATTTTCGAAGATGAGCATTCCTCTAACAGTGATGCTCCCTCAGTGGACATAGAACCTGATAATTCCTCAGTTTTGTTTTAAAATTGAAGATATTCATTCTCTTTTGAAGGAAGTCCTTAGTCTCTTTAGGGATTGAAGAAGTTAAACCTTGTGATGATAAATCCTGTAATCGTTTACATTCAGTATATAAAACTGTTGTTGGGGGCGGAGCTTGGCCACGCAGGCGGATGGCTGCTTATTAGAGAAGCTCCTAATCCAAGAAACATTACAGCCTTATAGAATGGTGTAATTCTACCTATCTACAACTCCTTACACACAGGGGCAAAGTGGCAACTTACCCTACCTTGTTCCTGGGGCTGAAAATGAGCAAGTGACTCACTGACAGAAAAAGCTGAGCCGGTTCACAGAGAAGTATGCAGCGCTGAAGCGCCATCTTACAGGCCTTTACTGTAACGGCGCATAGGACAGATACAGCGTAACGGAGGGACCACTGAACAGCTGTGGATCACTCAACTCCTCTACCCCACATAATGCCAACACTCCGTAGAGAGCGCTGGCATCATGGACCTACAGCAGCAGGCTACTGTGAGATAACCAGGGCGCATCATCTTCGGCACAATCACAGCAAGTTTAAAAGTGAGTCTAACACTTTGTCAGGCGCTATTATGTGGCAGCGCAATCAAACACGTTACTGCCATATCACTATTAAATATCTAGCGCACATCATTTACCCTAGCTGTGTCACCTCTTCCTGCCAAACAGACACCATTGCCTACTTGAGTGGGTGCCGCCCACCATCATCTTCTACCTAGAACTGTTAATATCAAAAATCCCCATACTGTTACTGAGCATTGACACACTGCTCGGGGGGGGGTGCAACTTGCAATATAATAAGGGGCTAGTGCTGAACTAGGGAGCTTTTTGTGTCTAAGCCTTGGCTAAATTTATAAACCAATCTGTAGAGGTAGTAAGCTGTGTAACGTTACGGTACAATAAATAGCACCTATTGCACTGCTCAAGTACAGTGAATTTTACACCTACTCTTACTGCAGAAACAATATACCCCTAACATTAGGCATCCTAGGGAAATACACTAATAAATCGTGGTGTTGCTATCAGGTAATGCCACGCAAAAGGCAAGATGGAGCTGAAAAAAGCACACCATCTAGACCACTCAGCAAATTCCTAAAACCAGTGGAATCGTCTGGTGCAGTAATATCTGAAGAAATTGACCAAACTCAGCAAGCATCCTCTATACCGACACGTCAGAGTGAACTACAATCACAAATCCCCTTAACCAGAGATGATCTGCAACATATTTCTTCAAAAGATGATATCCAGAATGTTATACAAGAGATTCACAGCCTCTTTGGTGACTTAAGGAAAGATATCAATAGCCTGGAATCAAGTCACCCATGTGGAAGAGGCTCTAGCAACCGCCACTACTTCTATACAATAAAATACCACTGACTTGCAACTACATACGGATACAATACAGATGCTTAATGATAAGCTAGAAGATCTCGATAATTGCGGACGCAGGAATAATCTTTGAATCAGGGGAGTACCCAAAACCATCCACCATCCTGCAATAGAGGGCTACTTGCAGAATCTCTTTCGCACAGTAAAGGGGACCCCGTCATCAGCCGAGATTGCGCTAGAATGGGCACATTGAGCCTTGAGTTCCAAACCTCCACCCAATGCACCTCCATGGGATACTGTTGTCAAGTTTTTGAACTTTAAGGACAAAGAAGAAATCTTCAGGTGTACGAGAGCTAAATACCCCATTCGACATGCAGGATTTGATATACAGTTGTTCACCGATCTTTCTCCAGTCACTCTCCAAAAAAGACGTAAGCTTGTCACCACCCAACTGAGAACACAAAAAATACAGTACCGCTGGGCTTCCCAGTTTCTCTGATTGCCACTTATAACAACAAGACCGCAATATTCAGGCTGGGCGCTGTTCTGCAAGCTTTTACAGGGATTTATCGCTCAGCACAGAACAACTTGAAAATAACGCACACTCTGAAAATCCTTGAATCTTTTCTCCCCCACACACTATCATTAAAGACTTATGAACAATAAGAAGATAACCCAGTGCTGAAAGAAGGAAATTGCTGTATCCTTTCTGCTCCTAATCTTATCTTGGGGACTAAGCTATATCACATAATCCATAACCCCGAAGGGGTGCTAATGCCTAACTTTTGATACATAAAAATGTACTAAACACTGAAGTTTCAACTGTTCCAATTTATTATTTTTTGGCTTAAATGTATATTGCTTGTACTATATTAATAGCAGATGAAAATCACTTAGAAGTTGCTCTGCTTGTGTTTTTTAACAAGCATTATATCTACAAGAGTTTACCCATAACATACACTTTATATTAGCATTATCTTCCTACATAGGATACCATTAGGGACCCCTGCTAACATCACAAAAAAATAAAAAAAAACCTGATAAACTCCCAACAAAAACACCTGTGAGGCCCTTTACATATGGCCTACCTGGGACATATCACTTTGAACTCTCCCCTAGCATACTGGGAGGATCTTGGCAAGATAGCAGCGTGGCCCCTCCCTAGGGCTTTATACACGCAGTAGTCTTGTTCTATAGAATATTATACCCAACCTCATTAAAGTAGCTATTTCATCTCCACTTCCCCCTTGTCTCATTCCCTTACGCCACCTATTAAACTCTACTCATGGCCTAAGGTTCACGGCCATAGAACGCTTTATATTTGTTAAGGTTGTTTGTTTTCATGGATTTACTCTTGCTGACCTTTTGTTATTTGTTAAACAGTTACTTGTTACTTTTGTGTTTATCTTTGCAAAACTGAAATTACACCACCTATTTCTATAGGTGGTTTTAGGTAACAGATACTTAATTAAACTTTCTTCCTTCATCCTTACTGTTTTCTGACTTAAATCCCTTACCCTTCCCATTTCCCCTTCTTAGTCCTCGCAACCCCTCTCCCCTTTTTTTTTTTCCCAGAATGGTCCAATATCCCAGTGAGTTCTAGACACACTATCACCTTCACTACAATCAATTCCAAAGGGCTCAACAATCCAGATAAGGGATCTGTTGCAGTCAATGACCTCAAAAAATCAGTCATTTCATCTTTATTCAGGAAGCCCATTTCCGTAGAGGCAAGGAACCGAAATGGTTCAATGCACAATACCCTACTACATACTTTGCCTCTGGCACAGCTAAAAAACATGGAGTGGGAATTTTAATTCATCATTCTATCCCCTTTAAGCCCACACATATTGAAAAAGACCCAGAGGGGACTTCCTGCTGGAGGCGGAGCGTACAGGTAGCACAGGTACTTCCTCCCGCTCTAAGGATCAGCGTCATGGAGACTACCAACTTCCAGCGGCTTGCAGTTTTTCCTTGGCCATGAAAACCTCAACCGGCCCGGACACCGGATCATGAGGTCCCGCAACGGAAGTCTATTGTGCAGCCTTATTGTGCTTGTTGGCTGAAGCACACTGCCTGTATTACTCGGTTACCAAGCTACATGCTACTTAATATGCTATGAACTGATACAGTATACAGATAAACTGCCTGGACTCTAATGCCACCATATACAGGTTCATCTCACCTTGGGCGTATCGAAATCACCTGTGCCTTTCCAGATATTGCTGCTTGTTATTCCTGTGGTCGGCTTCCTAAGACCCGGCAGCTGTTTAATTAAAGCTGTGTCCTTATTACCCAAAGGCTTACCCGCTTGGTCGGGCAGTGGGCCCGGACGTAACCTACCTGTGCTTGGAACCAAGCGTGCTGCTCCCCTGTTCGCAGTACGTGTATACTGTGGATCCGTGTTGAGGGGGTGTGCACTGTCTCACGGAAATCTTTTTGTACGATCCTTCTCCGACAGACTGAAGGAGCCCTGTGCAGTGGTCTGAATCTGGACTCCGTTCCTGTAATCAGCCTGGATATTGGGAGCGTGAAGCTGGGTCGAAAAATCCTGATGGGCCTTCTGATTGCATAAGCAGGCTGAAGTATATCTCCGCTGCTAGCCCTGCAAGACGGATCTCGATAGTGTTAACGGTTACACCCGCTGGGCCGTCCATTGGCCCCTGAGTACTGCACCTGGCTCAGCGTACAGGTAGATCGAGTGCGGGAAGTGTGGAGGTGCTGTACCCGGTGAATACCTGTGAGGAACCTGGAAGCTGTTCCTATTGCCACAGCCTGGTTTGTGGATCTGTTCCCGGAGTGGTGCCTATGCTCTGGAGCCGGCTGGATCTTTTGTCGCCGGAATATTGGCTTTTGAGTGCCGCAGGTGATTGAGGACTACAAGCCCAGTTTGGCCTCTATACCTCTACCTCACTCCTGGTCTGGAAATCCCTTCCTGCAAAACGATAAGTAGAAAAGCTATACTTGTGCATTGGTGTACTATTGGAAAGTATGGAGATGACACATTCCTTCAAATAATACGGGCTCAGCAGAGAAGTAGAAATATCAAGGTTGTTGGTAATAGCTTTCCATAAATACCAGTGTGTTACTTATCGTACAGCTTTCTATGGTACTGTATTGTATCCAGGACCTTAAGGGACGGAACTTGTACTATTAAATGCTATTTAAACATCATAAGTGGGGGACCAATAATGCTGAGTAGCCCATTGATTAAATCTTAAGAACAGATATGTTTATATCTTTAAGTTGTAACTGAATGTTTATATGGTTTAGCTTACTAGAAATTTACTTTTTGCATACTTTTACATGTGCTAAGAAGTAAGAACTGTATTTGGGTCTACTATTTTAATTTAAACTGTCTTGCTAATGAAGTTTTAATTCATAGGGTAGTCCTCTGAAGGTTTGTTCAGTATTTGACGAGAATAATTATCCGAGTTATAACCTTTTTTTTCCTTATATATCCATTGCCTATTGGTAAGATAAAAGGGGGAATTATTCTGCTCTTAAAATATCACCGATCACTTTAATTCTGTAGAACCAATATTAACTTGTTCTGTGTGTGTATGTGTGTGTATATATATATATATATATATATATATATATATATATATATATATATATATATATATATATATATATATATATATATATATATATATATATATATATCTCTTATATTTGAAGATATAATAGTACTGAAATTTGAATACCTGGTAATTTAGTGGAGGCCATATTCAGAACTATATTGAACATAAGGAAGAAATTGTTACTTTCCCACTTAGAGGTGTACAAGAGGCATATAAAGCCTGTTTACATATATGAGAATACCCCAATTAAACTCTTCTGTCGAACTTTGAGCAGATTAGTATAACTTGCCACAGGATACACAAAGGTTTAAATCGAATATTTTAAAGTTCTGTCTATGGGTTGTTACCCTTATTTTTACTTGTAATCAATATTAGTAAGACTACAAAGTATAATAATTATTGCACTAGCTTTCATCGTACACTGTGATTACTCATTGACTGAGGATATGCCTTATGTTCTGCTTTTTTTTCTATCCGTTGCATATAAATAGCTGTGTCATATCTTAGTGACCTTTGTATTTGTCACAGTATACGCTACAGTTATATTTTAGTTTAATTTTAGCAGAGAGTATGTATTGTTTTTGAGTAGGAGACTTTAAAGCCCGGTGTTAGCTATAACCAATTTCTATAGATATTTTGTAATTTAAGCACTATAGGAGGCACTTTAATATAGGTGATATGGCCTGTAACTTTCACACAAATACTTGGTGTAAACATTTTGTGCAGTTTGGTTTTGTTGTATACAAGCTGTCGAACTTGTAAGGACTATATAGAGTTTGCATTGAAGTCCACATTTGAGTCAATAGATGTTTATGTATTCTAGGATACATCATGCTATAGATCGGAGTGTATTTATGGTCTAGAATTTTAGGTAAATTTAAAGATTAAAGTTTGCATTTATATGAGCAGCATAAGCACTATTAGAAGCACTTTGTTTAAGGTTATCTTTCTTGGTTTTAGCTATTAATTAAACTAGTACATTCATTAAAAATACAAGTACTATAGGCAACACCTTGGTATATATATTTACTCACAATTAATAGAAGTTGAATACCATAGGAAATATTTTCGATTCAGCTTCTCTTTTTTCTCACGTTAACCGGGAGTACAAATTTTCACAAAGTTGAGGTATAGCACCATAGGAAGTTAGAATTTTAGGTAAATTTAAAGATTAAAATTTGCACTTATATGAGCAGCATAAGCACTATTAGAAGCACTTTGTTTAAGGTTTCTCTTTCCTGGTGTTAGCTATTAATTAAACTAGTACATTCATTAGGAATACAAGTACTATAGGCAGCACACCTTGTTATATATATTTACTCACAATCAATAGTAGCTGAATACCATAGGAAATATTTTCGATTCAGCTCCTTTTTTCTTCTCACGTTAACTAGGAGTACAAATTTTCACAAAGTTGAGGTATAGCACCATAAGAAGTATAGTTTTTTTTTGTTTGTTTTTTTTATAGATAGTTAGAAATAAAACTAATACAAATAACAGTAGTTTACATATCATAATAAGTATCCTGTTTAAACTAAGGTGGTATGCCTGTAAATCTGGAATCCTGGACAGGAGTAGAGCTGTAATCTCCAGTAGTTTTACACTAGATAGCACACTAGGCTTAGAACTTTTTTGAACTCAGGTTTAACTTAGAACGCCCTTTTTTTTTTTTTTTCTCTTTAAATACCTTGGTACCCAATAAAAGGCTCTTGGGAATTTTTGGTTCATGGACAGATGCATGCTCCAAAAGAGCTCACCTTCCAACATGCCCCCCAAGTCAAAGGAGTAGCAGGACTCTGGACTCCAGCATTGATACACCTCCCTCTAACCCAATGTGTAGTAATACGGCAGAATTTGCAGCCGAGGTTGCTAAAATCCTGACCCCGCAATTTGATTCAATTAAATTTGAAATTAGGAATGAGATATCAAATCTTACGGCGGAGGTCAGACAGTTTGCCACAAGATTAGATGAAGCCGAAAACAGAATCTCTGATCTAGAGGATAGATTTAATGTACAAGATCCTATTATAGACACGCATAGCAAAACGATCGCAACACTACAAGCTAAGATTGAAGACCTTGAGGATCGTTCAAGACGTAACAATTTGAAAGTGATTGGCCTTCCTGAATCACCAGAATTTCAAGATTTGATGGCCTTTGTGTCAATAACATTACCTCAGGCTTTGCAGATTCCAGCTCCTGCTACTCCCTTTCAGATAGAGAGGGTCCACAGGATAGGGTACCGCAGAGAACATAACGAGAGTAATAGACCAAGGCGGTGATATTCAAATTTATTAATTTTCAAGATAAGATGTTATATCTTAAGTATTACAGAAAATGTAATCCCCTTGTACTAGGTTCTCACAAGTTATTAATCTTTCAAGATTTTTCATCAGAAGCCTTGTCATCAAATTGATTCACCCCGCAAAGTTAGTCGTAATGAGAGAGGGCATTTCTCACATACTAAATAATGTTATGGAAGCTGAGACCTTTTGTAGAGATGCGGGGGTACCATAAATTAACGCCAGTTATGGCGGTTGGTTTCTGCGCAAGTGGAAAAGATGCATCCCTAGCTAAGGGATTATACATTTGTTTTTTTGTGACGCATATTTTTTTATATTTTTTTTTTCCTTTCTTCTCCCTCCTTTTCGCTCCTTCACGTCTGGTCTGTCCTCCTCCCACCACTCACATGATGATGGCTAATAAGATTTGATGGACCCTGGCATTTGTACAGAGCTCTCTCTCTGAGCTAACAACTTTAATTAACTGCTTTGCCCCACACTCTGACTTGTCGGGAGGTGCGGTTCCTCGCCGACTATTAGAAGCAGTGTGCGGATCACCACATCAGATCCGGCGACCGGGAGCCCAGAAGGAGAGGGAAAAAAAAGAAGCACCACACTTTCATACGCCGCCATATTGGCTCACCGCCATCACAAAATAACACTGTGTCGGCACCGGCTAAGAGACCTTCCCCATACAGCCAGGTAAAATATAACAAAATTTTGGCAGAGAAGTGAGGTGAGTCCGACACGGGGACAGAGGGGGAGGATTACCCAAGTCTCTCAGTGGAGAGAAGCAGAGAAGTGAGTCGGTAGGCCCACAGGACAATCGCGACACTAAGGGGCCACACGCAGCATCCACGGGTTACTTCAGGATGAAAGGGAAGCAGATTCAGTTGGGAACTTATAGACTGGCACAGCAGGAGGTCACTGACCGCTGAAGCGGCAACCTGTACTCTAGGATACTGCGGAGTGGCGGCAAATCACGCTGTCAGGGCCTAATACCCCTAATACTCATAAGAGTTCAACAAATATACCCGCTGCAATCCCCCAAACAAGAAGACAGACGAGAGACTTTAGGTTTTAATAACCGATGAGGGACAAGGAATATCACAGCCTCACGGATTATAGAAAGTAACAGACACTGGGGCTTCTGACTGGGTACTGAGTCACATATTTCTCCAGTGGCTTGTTCTTATTTCTGGTGAAGTTTACTATTTCAGACACCTTTTATAAAGGCTACATCATATGGCACTATCACACTTTGTCAAGAGAACTAGCTGAGATACTCATGATAGTCGGGGCAAATGTAGACTCCACAGATTACGTATTTTGCAATTTATATGCGCCTAATCATAGAGACTTAAGATTCTGGAAAGACTTGATAAAAAATTTAGCTCCTCACATAGGATCAAAATTGATAATAGGAGGGGACTTTAATATCTCCCCCACACACACCCTGGACAGACAATGGCTAGAGCCTCTAAGAGTTAAGGACCCCAAAAAATTATAAAGCCAAATATGAATCTAAAATATTTAATATGTTTGATACAGATACCAGCACTTGTGATATATGGAGATTGCACAACCCGGAGGGCAAATAATTTACATGCTTATCAAAAGCCAAACACACATTATCTAGGGTAGATTTATTTCTAATTACCAACAAACTATCTGACCAAGTGCAAGGCTGCAAAATACATGACATACTAATTTCAGATCACGCACCGGTGGAGCTGATATTGAGAACAGATGGCCATCACACAAATAGAAACATACTTTGTTTCCCCACTTACTTAAGTCTGAAACCTTCATTAAATTCCTACAACACTCCTGGACGGATTACGTAACTGATAATGCAATACATGCAGACAATGTAACACTTTTTTGGGAAGCAGCCAAAACTGTGCTGGCAGGTAACATAATTTCATATGTCGCTAAAGTAAAGTACAAAACCCAATACAGGTAGCCCTCAGTTTACGCTGGGGTTAGGTTCCAGAAGGAATGGTTGTAAATCGAAACCATTGTAAATTGAAACCCAGTTTATAATGTAAGTCAATGGGAAGTGAGGGAGATAGGTTCCAGGCCCCTCTCAAAATTGTCATAAGTAACACCGAATACATTATTTTTAAAGCTTTGAAATGAAGACTTTAAATGCTAAACAGCATTATAAACCTATTAAAATAATCACACAACACAGAATATATCATTAAACTAAGTTAAATGAACAAAAACATTTGCTAAACAGCATAATAAACCTAATAAAATAATCACGCAACACAGACTTCACTTGCATTTTTCTGCAAATAGTTCTTTCTATGCATTCCAATCTGGACTGATTTATAGACAGGAAGATCTTCTTCCTTTGAAATCTGCTCAATAGCTCAGGTCTGGTTAAACTGATTAATGTCAGCTTGCTTGGCTTTGCTGCAACACAAGCGGACATCTACACCTACTGGCTATTTTAATAAATGCACTGCTTCTCAATGCTTTTCAATAGCAGTCACATGACTGGAAAAAAAGGTTGTTATTCTGAAACGGTGTAAACCGTTGTAAAACGAGGGCCACCTGTATAGATATAGAACACTATAAAAGCAGTTAGGACAGACTTATCACTTATATCTCCAGACTAGGTCGAAATCATCATATGACACGTATATAGCCGCAAAAGCAGACCTAGAGACGTTTACGAAACAGGCAGCATCAGGTCTGTTGAAAACAACGGGCAGATTCTATAGATTCGGGGAGCGGGCGGGTAAACTGTTAGCGACTTTGACTAAGCCACAGACGGTAAAGACCAAAGTTGCTGCTTTGCGCTGGAAAGATAAGACATATATCAAACCTGAGGACATAGTGATATGTTTTGAACAATACTACACACAACTATATACAAAACAGATACCAGCACCCAAAGAAACACTAACTCAATTCTGGAACTCGGTGAAACTACCACAAATTACTTCAGATCAGAGGGACAAACTAAATGCTCCGGTCACACAAGATGAACCGTACAACACTCTAAAAGGCCTGCCTCTGGGTAAAGCACCTGGTCCAGACGGATTTTTATCTGAATTTTATAAAGCTTTGCAGCCACAATTAGCCACCACACTCATTAAGGTGTATAACACCTTGATACTAACAGATACGCACCCCTCTAAAGATTTCACAACGGCCCACATCACACTTATCCCTAAACCAGGCAAGGACCACTCTCTACCGGAGTCTTATAGACCTATTTCGCTCTTAAACGTGGACTATAAGTTATTCACAAAAATTATGGCAAATAGGCTAAGGATTATCCTACCAGACTTGATCCACCCGGATCAAACGGGTTTTGTATTTAAGCGTACTCTGGTAGTGAATCTCCACAGAGTGATGCAGGTCATAGATCACTATTGGTCCTTGGGGAAGAGTGGTGTTGTACAGGATTCACCGGAGGCCTTCCTGCTGTCTTTGGAGGCGGAGAAGGCCTTCGATAGGGTGGAATGGCCCCACTTGATGAACTCAATGCTTAGGTTTGGATTTGACGGTCCCTTCTTGAATGTACTCTGTAAAATATACGATACGCCGGTGGCGCGGATCCTTTCTAATGGACTTTTCTCGGGTGACTTTCAACTTCAAAGGGGCACCAGACAGGGGTGCCCCCTGTCCCCGCTGTTATTCAACCTAGCGTTGGAACCGTTGGCGATAAAGCTCAGGCAAATTTTCCCAGGTATTGTAATAAAGGACACTCCCCTTCATTTGGCGTTATACGCGGATGATATGCTGCTGTTTGTAGATTCCCCGCGAACACACATTTCCAACATTCTTCAGACGATAGCTGAATTCGGTAGTTTTTCCGGGTACAAGATAAATACCTCCAAGTCCGAAGCGTTATGGCTTTGTAAACAACCACACTCTAAACATAGCTTCCCATTTGTGGAAGCAGCAGAGGGTCTGACATACCTAGGCATTCATCTGCATAGAGACCCTTCGAAAATCTATAGACTAAATATTTCTGACAAATGTACACAGCTGTCCTCTCAGTTGTCAAACTGGCTCAACCTCCCCTTAGGGTTGTCGGGCCGTGTTAACCTGGTCAAGATGACGGTGCTGCCTAAAATACTCTACCCAATGCTCATGCTGCCATTTCTCATGAATAAAGCAGATACACAGTTGCTCACTCGAGCATTGTCCCAATTTATCTGGAAAAAGGGCAAACCGAGAATAGCGATGGAAAAACTCCAGCTTCCATACTCTGCAGGCAGGCTGGGCCTCCTGAACCTCAGACTGTACAACTGGGCAGCACTGGCCAGACTTGTGATGGACTGGCAATTGGGTACAGGGCACTTCAGTGACGATAAACTTGAAGAGGCAGTGGTGGCACCTATTGCGCTAGCCTATTTACCCTATGGAAATAGGAAGACACTACCTGCTGGGGTCTATAATAGTGTGATGTATAGAGACCCATTAAGGGCTTGGCAAAAGATCCATAAATATCTAGGGATTGACTACCCCTCGCCAAAATTTATCCCAATAGTTGGAAATCCAGATTTCCCGGCTGGGTGCGACCAAGAGCCATTTCGAGTCTGGAAAAGGGCTGGCCTAAAAACAATAGGAGATGTGTTAGATCCGTTACAGTACGCTGATTTCAGGAACTAAAAGCCAAATTTCAGATAGACACTTCTACGCCTACCTACAGTTGCGGCATTATGTAATGTCATTGCAAGTAACCAATGTAAGGTTCTGGGAGACGCTGCCTTTTGCGTTCTCACAGACACTATTTCCGGTGGGGACATTCTTGCTGTCTCACATCTATACTCGACTATTACAACAAAAAGAACCCTCGATCTTAGCTGATATATTGATAAAACAAAACAATAATTGTTCAACAGAACTGACAACACAAGATATAAAAGAGAGCTTAGAGCGAACAAAACAAGCGACATTGGCGGTATCACACAGGGAAGCACAGGTTAGAATTCTACACATGGACTACATTACACCACATAGATTATCAAAATGGGATAAACGAATCCCGGATCATTGTGTTAAATGCAGAGCCACGGCTCCATCATTTCGGCATTATTTCTACACCTGTCCAAGGATCAGGAGGTTCTGGGGTCAATGTCAGTATTGGCTAAAGATTAGGTTTCAGATAGAGATAGTGTTCACAGAGGTGGAAATTTTTATGCTGAAATGGGATGACACACATAGGAGACTACACAGATTCCTTACATTATATACATTATTGGCTAGACAATGCATTCTCAAAAGGTGGATAACTAGACAGGTACCAACAATAGCACAACTAAAACACTTGTTGCTTAAACAACTTTTTGTGGAGCAGTATGATGTTAGACTCGACACAGCACGCAGATTGCGTGGAGATTATTTTTAGATACATTGGATCCATCCATACAGAGCCAGGTATTGAAGCCCTTTGCCCATTTGGAGGCAATGTTACAAACAGACTTAAGAGAGGGGAGGCGACGCACAGATAGGAGCCTTTGGAAGTAATGTTGTTTTGAACTAAAAACAGGGTGTTTAGATTAGACCTCCACACAAAAGAACATTTTTTTTTCTCTCTTCTCTTTTCTTTCCTTTCTTTTCCTCTCTGTTAACCTTTCCTAGCCCAAAATTAAGCACAGAAATGTCAAATGATAAATTGCTTATGGTTAATTGTTAAATTTGTAAATAGTTAGTTGGAAGTTCAAAAAATTGGAAAAAGCATCTTAAGGAACAGAGTGTACATTCATATGCAGACACCAGAGACATGGTTACAACCTTTTGGACTTGTTACTTCTGCAATGAACCACGGATCTTTGACTAGATATGCTGCATAGCAACCTCATATATAATTGCCTGTAAAAAGAGATTACTGTCTATTGATTGTAAGATATGAATGGAGATGTTGTATCGACTCTGTTTCCTTTAATAAAAAAAAAGATTTGATGGACCCTAAATTTAACTTAATTTCTTGGAACGTGGGCGGCATAACCTCCCCAATTAAAAGGAAATCTATAATAAAATACTTGGGGAAATTTAATCCTGATATAGTTTTGCTTCAGGAATTGCATCTTAAGCCCCCAGAAATTCCTAAACTTAAATCTAAGTGGGTTGGGGAGGTTATTGCCGCCCCGTTTTTTCCCAGAAAGAGGGGGGTAGCCATTTTGTTGAACAAGAATTTGGAATATCATATAGATAATATTGAAGCAGACCCTGATGGTCGATTTTTAATTCTGTAGATTGAGATCAATAAGATACATTATATAATATCTACGGGCCTAACCAAATCGATCACAATTTTTGGCCTGCCTTAATAGTGAAGTTACATAGATTTATAGGGCGGAATTTAATCATTGCGGGAGATTTTAACTTACTTGCAGACTCTACGCTGGATAGCCTTAAAAAAAGATCGCTTAATACTAGATGTAGGAAAGTTCAGATTTTTCAAAAGTTCTGCTCACATCTAGGCCTGGTTCATATAAGGCGGGTACAGAACACAGATGTTGGGCTATACACATGTATGTCACAGGCCCAGCAAGCATTTTCCAGGATTTATTACTTCCTTATTTCAGATTCTCTCCTTAAATGGAACTGGGTCCCTAAAATTGAGGACATTATAATTTCCGACCACGCCGCCATCTCACTGACGTGTAAACCGGTCTTAAAGAATCCAGGTAATAACCACATCTTTTGTCCTAGATATTTAAGCAATAATACTAGTTTTCAAAACTGGCTACGACTGAAGTGGATTGATTTTTATAAAAATAATGAAAACTATTTAGATAAAAATTGAAGTGTTTTGGGAGGCCTCTAAGGCTGTTTTACGAGGGGAGATAAAATCCTATATGGCATATTGGAAGAAGAAATGTAGTCATGTCGGTAGGCAGCTTGCTAATCAAGTGAAAAATGCTTACAGAGCATATATTAACAACCCCTCTTAACATTGTTGGGAGACATACGCGAGGGCGAAGGCACTGCAAGATGCACACATTAAGCAAAATAGTGCCCAAGAAGACATTAGATTAAAATGGAGGACATACAGGGAGATTGGTTAAGTTTTTAGCTAGATTAGCTAAATCCTCTCCGAGACATGCAATTTCTGCCATTAAACATGGTGCAACTAGGTATACCAGTCATCCTGACATTGAAATAGTGTTTTTTGAATTCTTTCAAGATCTGTATAAGCCAGAGTCGCCAAACTTAGTAAAGAAAAGAGAATTTTGGGAAAGGATTAAGGTTCCGAAACTATCATTGGAAGCTAGGGATTCTATTAATGCTCCCATCACTGAAGAGGAGATTTTTATTACCCAGTTCCTACAGACCAATATCAGTTCTTAATACCGACTATAAGCTTCTAGCGGCCATTTTAGCCAACCGATTGAAACCATGTATCGGAGACCTAATTCACGGGAATCAATCTGGATTTATGCCAGGTCGGAACCCGGTGAGAAATATAAGGAAACTGCTAGTACTTATTGAGTCTTTCTGGAATAGATATACGACTTCTAGTTCCTGCAAGATCTTATATAAAGCCATCTTAACGGTCGACGCGGAGAAAGCCTTCGATCGGGTCAGCTGGGATCATTTGTTCTTCTCCCTAGACCAATTCGGTCTGTCAGGGTTTTTTAACAACTACATTCGTTTAATCTATAGTGCCCCTACATCGTCGGTCGTGGTTAATAATGTTATTTCTCAACGATTTATCCTGCATAGAGGAACCAGACAGGGCTTTTCCACTCTCCCCCCTTGTTATTCAACATTAGTTTGGAGCCCCTGGCTATATTATTACGCCAGGAGTTGGATGGCATCTCACTGGCAGGCGAGAAATTAGTCCTGCTTTTATACGCTGATGACCTGCTCCTATTTCTATCTAATCTTAAGACCACATTACCAATTTTGCAAGATATTATTCAAGACTTTGGTGAGGTCTCTGGGTATAAGGTTAATACCTCGAAATCAGAACTAATGTGGCTGTACAAAAAACCTACACTTACCATTGAGCATCCGTTTTTGGTAGTCTCACAAATTACATATTTAGGCCTTCGACTATCGAGAAATCTGGAGGAGTGGTATAAGTCAAACTATGTGTACTGCGTGGAGCGTTGTTGTAAAAAGCTAGGGGATTGGATCTCGTTACCCATATCTCTATCTGCTCGAGTAGTATTGATTAAGACAGTTATTTTTCCTAAATTTTTGTATATCTTGCAGAACATTCCGTTCTTACATAAGAAGGATATTGTTACATATAATAGAGCCTGCTCTAGATTTTTAGTGGAAAGGGTCCAAACCGCGGATCGCTTGTCAGCGACTCATGAATACCAAATTGGCAGCGGGTCTTGCGCTTCCCAATATCCAGGTCTATAATCTAGTTATCATTGCTAGATTTGCGCTGGATTGGTTAACGGAAAAAGATCAAATTTCCTCTTTCATTTGGGAATCGCGGTTGGTGGCTCCTTTCCATTTGAAGGCATTACTTCATTGCCCTTTGACTTCACTCCCCTCAAATATATTTTATCTATCTATGTTTAGAAATGTTATAGTGGCATGGTAGAAATTGTGTGCTGATCTGGATTGCTCGCCGACGCGCCGTATGTTTCACATTACCTACCTATTTGTGGTAACCCCAACTTTAGCCCTGGGTTGTCAAATCAGGTATTCAAGGATTGGGAACTAAAAGGTCTGAAAACCATGAGCCAGATCTTGGGAACCACAGGTCATCCAATAAACTTTGCAGGAATAGCAAATAATTTTGACTTAGGTGTTCGCGAATTCTATTTGTACCTTCAAGTTAGACATTATCTTCAAGAGTTGCTCAAAAGTCATGGAAAAAAATTGGTCATCAGGTGATTTACAGGCTAGGATACATAATTATGCATCAGGACTTTATGCAATCTCCTCATTATATTTACCTTTAATTCAAAAATTTTCTAGCTTACAAGTCAGTGACATGGTAGCAAAATGGTCTATCCAATTTTCGGATATAGATGAACAGAAGTTTCAAATTAGTTCAACAAAGTTGGGTACCAACATTGTGGAGAGAGTCCCAGATCAAAATAGGGCTTCAGAGGTATCTCACCCCGGGAATTTTATCCAAATGGTATAAATCAAGTATCTCCTGCTCTAGATGTTCAGCAATGGATGTAGATTTATTTCACTGCCTCTGGGCCTGTCTCAAAATTTCTCAGTACTGGAAAAAGATAACATATTGGATGAATGCAATCCTACATTTGGATCATGTATTGATTCCCATAGAGATTTTTTTCTTGGTGAAATTCCAAGGTATAATAAAAAATTATAGTCTTATAAATACAATCATATTAACGGGACGTAATCTCATTCTTAAACTATGGAAGGCACGTGAAGCACCTAAAATGTCTCACTTTAAAAAGGCCTTATTGAGTCAGTT
Organism: Bombina bombina; assembly: GCF_027579735.1. Classification (NCBI taxonomy): domain Eukaryota; kingdom Metazoa; phylum Chordata; class Amphibia; order Anura; family Bombinatoridae; genus Bombina; species Bombina bombina. Next base: position 427,759,880 of record NC_069504.1, on the reverse strand, counting down.
TACGACAGAGCAATTTAATATACCCTATCCACAAGGAGAACATCTACCTTCATTCTTCAAGAAATGGGAAACATTTGTTATATCACTTCCTTTGGCATGCCAAATAAAAGTGATCAAACCATTTCGTGAGTCTGAGTTTATTTTGACAAACATATATGCAGGTCGCTTTCCTGGAAGTTGGATGGAGGATATCGGGTGAGTGGTGGGAGGGCGATAAGGACTTGGGCGGATGGAGCGGACTGCGAGGGCTTTTTCTTTTTTGTTCTGTCTTGTTTTGTGTTGTCTGGTTTAGGTTTGCACTGTTTTTTCTCTTTTGTATGTTTGTTTGTGTACAGGTTCTAGGCTCTCATTTGTTATAGAATGAAGAAAGTTTAAAATAAAAATGGGAAAGCAACAAGCTATACTTATACGACACTGGAATGTATCTGGTTGACCTGTATGTATTAGAGGAAATGTCGTAAAAATATATTCGACTTGGACTCTGTTTTGTTAATCTGCTGTACCTATATGCACTTTTTATGATTACTTGCTGTATAAGATTTTAACTGGTTCTTGTTATTTTGTATTTTCCCAAGCTATAAATAGATTTAAAAGAAAAAGACCCAGAGGGGGAGATTCATTGTCTTAATAGTAGACATGTGCGCGCTCGAAAAATTTTGTTTTGATTCGTTTTTGGGGGTTTTTCGGTTCGATACGGTCGCATTAATTCAGTATGTGTAATTTATTAGTTTCGATTCCGTTCGTAATTTAGTTAATTCGTTCATTCGGATTCATTCGAAACCATGATTCAAATTTCAGACCGATTCGTAATTTCGGACCGAATCGTAATTTATTACCGTTTTTCCCGTTCAATCATTATTTCGTAAATGATTCGGTTCGATTATTTCGGATACATTCGATTTCTTTTAAATTTCAAATTGATTAGATATTATTTAATCATATCAATATTATTCATAAATTAAATGTATTGTTGTATTCCACTTTTAAATGACTGTAATATATTAATAATAAATAAATTTAATATGTCATTTAAACACTTATCATTATATTTATAATTATTTAGACTGTGCAGTGTGCACTGTGCAGCCAATCAGGCAGCCTGGTTGACAATTATGCTTGCATCACTCCTGCACACTATAGCCACACCCATGTAACTAATATCTTTGTTAATTTTTGTGTGTTGAAGTCAGAGAGCAGTAACTTGAGATTGGAGAATGTCTGTAAGAGAAATTGGGAGTGTTCATGGAGGTGATAGGGACAGTAGAGATAGGGACAGTGTAGTTAGTACTAGGCAGAGTAGAGGTAGTAATATTAGAGAGAGTGGATGTAGGGATAGGGACCGTGGAGCTAGGTAGAGTAGTAATAATAATAGGGATAGTGATCGAGGTAGGGATAGGCATAGGATTAGTCATAGGCACCCTTTACATAGGGAGAGGGACCTTGGTACTAGGGAGAGGGTAGGTAGGGACAGGGAGAGGCATGGTGGAGTAAAAAAGCACACCAGTGCCAAAAAACAATTTAAGAGGAGGAGGCCACTTACAATCTCTGAGTAGTCGGACTCTAGTGCTGCTGAGAATGAACAGCAGCGTGCCACTTCACCAAGGCATAGAGGGCCCCCCTTTACGCCAGAAGAAAATTTGTCACTTGTGTCTGCAGTGTTGAAAGTCTGGCACATCTTATTTTCTCCATTGTTTCGTCCTCTGCAAAGCAAGCGGCATGGAACACAGTTCGTGATGCTGTCTTTGCAGTTGGAGCAGTGGACCGGACAGCCGCCTGTGTCAAGCACCGGTAACTTTCAAAAAGAATTTTCTTTTATAGTAAAAAACTAACTCTAGTGTGTGCTAGCCTGTGTGTACATACTACACAGGCTAAAATGTGTAAACTAAAGAAATAAATTCAATTAATATTGTCATGGCATCTTTATTTGAAAAATAAATCATAGAAGTCCAGCTCACACTGTTGTTAATTGGGTGCACGCTATAGCTAGGCACTGCACAACCCAGCAAACAAATTCCAAGACAAAAGATGAATAGCAGCACTCCAATAGAGTTATCTCCAAGCTTTTATTTCATATCCAGGAGTACAAAAAGACAGCAGTCTTTTTGTACTCCTGGATATGAAATAAAAGCTTGGAGATAACTCTATTGGAGTGCTGCTATTCATCTTTTGTCTTGATCTTTATTTGAAAAAGGCAGGAATGTAAGTCAAGCTAAAGGGATAGTAAACTCAGAACATTTTTCATGATTCTGCTAGAGCATTTATTTTTTAATCAACTTTCTAAATTACTCCTATTATTATTAATTTGTCTTTTTTCTCTTATCTTAGTTTGAAATTGTAGGTTGGTATGGTAAGGACAGAGCCCGCCCATTTTTTGTTTTAGTACCCTGGCAAGCTTTTGAGATTGGTGGCAACATTTAACAAACCAATAAGCAAGTGCAATCCAGGTTCTCAACCCAAAAAATGCTAATTTCTGCTTTCAAATAAAGATTCCACGTGAATGAAGAAATAATGACTTACTATTAACGGTTTATTATCCATTTAAGGCATTTTTTATTATTTACAGAATTAAAGATGGGAACTTTGTCCAACCAAGACCAAATATATTCATTTTTTGGATTATATATATTTGTCTTCTCATGATTTATAAATAAAGGGATACACTTTAACCAACTTTATGGGGCACAAAGTCAGATTCAAACGTAAAGGGACACTGAACCCAAATTATTTCTTTCATGATTCCGATAGAGCATCAATGTTTTTTTTTATCAACTTTCTAATTTACTCCTATTATCAAATTTTCTGTGTTCTCTTGGGGGTCAATGTATTAATGTGCGAGGGGACATGATACAATGTAGCGTATCATGTCCGCCACACATCGATAAATGCAGACAGCTGCTTCATAACTTTTCCGGCGAGCCTCAGGGGCATGAAGCTCCATACGGAGCTTGATAAATTAACCCCTTGGTAACTATTTTTATTTGAAAAAGAATGAATGTAAGCCTATGAGCCAGCCCATCCTTGGGTCAGTACCTGGGTAGTGCTTGATTATTGTTGGCTAAATGTTGCCACCAATCAGCAATCGCTATCCAAGATGCTGAACCAAATATTGTTCCATTTCGTAAGCTTTACAGTCCTGCTTTTTTCAAATCAAGATCCAAGGAGACTGAAGAAAACAAGATAATAGGAGTAAATTTGAAATTTTCTTAAAATTGCATGCTCTACCTGAATCGTGAAAGAAAAAATTTGGTTTCAGTGTGCCTTTTAAATATTCATTTATAATTTTTTTTATACTTTTCAATTTATGTATATTATCAAATTCACTTTGAGCAGCGCCGTCCTCATGCTTTTCTCGCGCAGTTTCCTCTACTCTCCTCCACTGCACATTCAGCGTTGGTTGTAATATTTTTTAAGTCCAGGTATGTTTTTCTCATGCTGCAGTCAGTCTCACTCTCTAGTATTGTATGTGCATGACTGCATCAGTCAAACATACCTGTCCTTATAATATAAATATCTTATTGTTAAAGGACCGCTCATGCAGTTTAATAAATAACATAATTACAAAGTGGCTGATAAAAATACAATGCAATTCTAACACTTCATTAAAATGTATATAATTTTTATACCAATTTTTTGTTTATGGTCCCCTGTATATGTGACCGATATCCAATCACAGACTATATGTATACCCTGTGAGCTTCTGCACATGCTCAGGAAGTTATTACATAAAGACTGTAAATTTATATAAATGAAGTAAATTATAAAATTTATATACTTAAAAGGACATGAACCAATATGTTTCTTCCACGATTCATATAGATAATTCAATTTTAATTAAATAACTTTCAAAATAACTTATATTATTTAATTATCTTCCTTCTCTTATTTGTTGAAATGTTTTTCTAGGCAAGCTTTGGAGCAGCAGAGAAGCTATTTTCTCACTGTTGATTGGTGGCTGCATATACATATATTTCAATTTTGATTGGCTCACCCAGGTGTTTTGTTAGAAACCATTCGTGCATTGCTGCTCCTTCAATAAATGATACCAAGAGAATGAAATAAATTAGAAAATAGAAGTAAATTCGAAATTTTTTCACAATGATATCCTCTATCTGAATCATGAAAAATATTTGGTTTTCTTTTCATGTCCCTTTACATTTCCAATTATCTGATCTATCTGATTCAGAATCATAAAACTTTATTTTGACTTTATTGTCCATGTCAATGTATACCAGATAAACAAACACTGTACTAACTTTAAAAAAAAACATATTTATTTGTTACATACCTAAATTTTACATGCATATAAAACAACAATTATAACATGTGAATTTTTATATATATATATATATATATATATATATATATATATATATATATATATATATATATATATATATATATATTTTTTTTTTTTTTTTTTTTTTTTTTTTTTTTATATTTTTTTTCTATTAATCTATCCATCTCTATAATATAACTTTTGAAAACTCTAAAAATCCGTGGTACAGGTCAGACACTATCAGTAATTTCCAATAGCTCCGCTGGTATTCTTTTGATGTTAATAATCAGATGCAAAATGTAAGAAATCCTTATTTTCAAATAGTCATTATAGTTTTTCAATTTTTTTTATTTTCTAACCAAAAATATGTTTTTATTTGATTTATAGGTATTATGATTGCAGGGCGATGGTCAAAAGGAAAATGTCAATCATGCACTCCACATCAAAGACTGTGCGTTTCAACATTTGGGAGAAGGAGGTGCGGGACAAACTTCTTCCAGAGGCTGTTGTCGCTGGTGTCCATAGCGCAAGTAGGAGAGACAAATCTGTCAGGCAACAGAGAGCTGGTGAGTAAAATTAAATATACGATTACTTTGATTACTTTGCATGGGTGTGGAAATAAAAAAATAAATACAATGGAATAAAGTGGAAGATAAGACAATAGATTTATCCTTTAGGCATTACAATTTACTATTCTAGATTTTTTTTTTTTAAACAAATAAAGAAAGACCCATATCTGTAAGGGAAAAATCATGTATGATGGGAGTTGCATTCTAGGCAGCATACATAGTTACATACAAATATGTCATAACTCAACTTCCATCATCCACATACATTTCTTGTGTATGTGAATTGTGTATGTGAAAGATGGAAGATGAATTCATCTGGCATAGGTGTATATGACAGAATCAAAATCACACTTTATATAAGGCTGGTGAGGTAGCTCAATTGGCAAAATGCCCTGACTTCAAAAGCCTGTTCAAAGATACAAAGGTTCAAATCCCAGCAGGGCCAAATCAGCCCTTAATCCTTCTGATGTCACTCAAATGAGTACCATTAAATTTATTAATAATAACAACTATAACTATTCACCTGCCGATTTGGTTAATTTCGAGAGCGAGCGCTGAAAATGCGCTTCAAGAGTTTGAGTCCCACTGTGAGAAAGGCGTTATATAAATACTAGTTATTATATATATATATATCATCCTTCTCCCTCACCATGGCCCTTCTTTTGTGTTCCCCTCACTCCCCTATGCACCTTCATTTGTTGTTCCCCTATATCCTTTTTCCTCATGTCACCTTTCTTCTCTTTCCCTTCCAAGGCCCTTTATTTTGTCTTTCCCTACCTCACCAATACCTGAATTTTAGACGCTGTGGCCTTTGCATCCTTTTTTCTGTAATGTGACTTCAATGATTTAAAATATAAAAAATCTACCATCACATTTAAATGCCTATTATGGGCTGTTGACAACATTTTATATATATATATATATATATATATATATATATATATATATATATATATATATATATATATATATATATATATATATATATATTTATATTTTCACTACCTGGCCTGTATAGGTTTGTTTGAAATTATGAATCATTCATCACTAATAACTATTGTTCACTAATACACGTGTTAGACTTACCTGTCTCTTATCCTTGATGTTTTCCAGATCACCAAAAATACTCTGCAGGGCGATCAGCCCCAAGCACGTCTCAGCCTAGTTCTGGTAAGTACCTAAATAAGGAATACAAACATAGGTTTTAGAAAAAAAAATGGATTGAAGATTACATTTTTACTCCCAGAGTATTACATTCAAATAGTACCCTGTCCCAGTTCCCTAGCCCTGTCACCTTTTTCTTGGCAAGTTTCCATGATCAGATGTTGTGCTTAAAGATATAATGAACCAAACATTTTTCTTTAATGATTTCATACTAGAGTCTGCTAGAACAGCAAATTAATCTACTCAATTATTTGATACTCACTTTTTCTTTGTTCTATTATCTTTATTTTACAAACCAATAATGTAAGCCTGGTCCCCGGGTATTTTTTTTACTTTCAAAACCATGCATAGCGGCATAGTGCTTGCTTACATTCTTGATTTATAAAATAACAATAAGAAGACAACCAAACAAATGTTATGATAGGACTATAAATTTATAAAGCTGCTTTATATTTCATGCTCTTTCAAAATATTGAAAGTCAAATATTTGGTTTATTATCCATTGTATCACGATTTTCATCTACTGACATTCATCAGCCTGATAATGATTCTGCCGTCCATCCACTTGTTGCGACTATCAGCTGACCATTCTCAGCCAAATGTATGGCACACTATTCACCTTTTCATTAAATTATTTTGTTTTGCTATGCTTCACCATTTTAAAAAAAAAAATGTTAGCATTCCAAATAAATATTGATGTCTTCACACAAACTTATTCTCTATAATTTAGTATACCTTGGCTTGTGCTGATTTTATTCTATCTTTAACAGTAACTCGGATCCCACCAGTAGCAGCCTCTGGAAGTAGAGAGATGTCCACTACTCCTCCACGTAAGTTATAACAAACTGAAAATATAAACAAACAGGACAGGCAATAATTATCTGTACATTTTATTTAATAAAGCCTTTACTATAGCAAAAAACATCAGCTACAAATAATTTATTACGCAATATTTCTAAAAAAATTTAGTTAATTGAATATAACTTTTAATTAGATTTGACAGAGAAATAAAATATGTCCATCCTGGATATTAAAATATATTTGAGCGAATAATGTATAATAAAAGTTTGTGGATTGTCTGTCGCTGTCTTTTTCTTAGATATTATGGAAGAAAACTCTTAGCGATAGTCTTTCTATGTCTGTACAACATGTCCACAAATCCATTGGTTTGCATACAACAAAATAACATTTGATTACTGTTTCATCTATTTCAGAACTACGAGGCATGTCTGCAGGTGGAAGCCATACCAGTCAACTGCATTCACCAGTCATTACTGTAGAGGAAAGTGATGGAGTAAATATTGATCACATATGCTTCTCACCATCATCATCTGTGAGCGTTGTCCAACCATCAAGCAAACATCATGCCCCCATTGTGGATGAGCAGCATGGGCAGACAGCGCAGAATCAACAACCTCAACCGGAACAAGACAAGCCAACAGAACCGGAAACACAAAATCGGTATAGCCGGACGGAGGAGTTACTTCTTGAAAATTTACTAGCAACAAAAAATTTGACAAAAGCTGTTGAAAATATGAGAGGATTTACATCGACACATAGACAGGGCATTAGCCCGTGTCAACAAAGAACAGCGCCATGCAATAGATCACATGCTTGAATCCATTTCTCCAACATTTTTGTGTCCGGTCCACGGCGTCATCCATTACTTATGGGAAATGTTCTCCCCCACAGGGAAAGGCAAGGAGAGCACACAGCAAGAGCTGTCTATATAGCTTCCCCTCTGGCTCCGCCCCCCAGTCATTCTCCTTGCCGCTCTGAACAAAAATGTTTCCCATAGTAGACCCTAGAAGGGACGCATGGCAAACGGTCCCGAAGGTTGAGGGAGCTGTTTCAACACTTGCGAAGCGCACAACTATTCCTATAGAGGACAGCTGCGCTTTCAAAGATCCTATGGATAAAAAATTGGAGTGATAAACCCAGTCCCCTCCGGGGAACAAGGTCTAGGGTTTTACTCAAACCTGTTTGTGGTTCCCAAAAAAGAGGGAACTTTCTGGCCAATTCTGGATTTAAAGATATTAAACAAGTTCCTCAGAGTTCCATCCTTCAAGATGGAAACCATTCGGACAATCTTACCAACAATCCAGCAGGGTCAATTTTTGACTACCGTGGATCTGAAGGATGCGTATCTGCATATCCCAATCCACAAATCTCATCATCAGTTCCTGAGGTTTGCCTTTCTGGACAAACATTACCAGTTTGTGGCTCTTCCATTCGGTTTAGCCACCGCTCCCAGAATTTTCACAAAGGTGCTAGGGTCCCTTCTAGCAGTCCTAAGACCGAGGGGCATCGCTGTAGCACCTTATCTAGTCGACATCCTAATCCAAGCGTCGTCTCTTTCCAAAGCGAGGGCTCATACAGACATTGTGTTGGCTTTTCTCAGATCTCACGGGTGGAAAGTGAACATAGAAAAAAGTTCACTGTCACCGTCCACAAGGGTTCCTTTTCTGGGAACAATAATAGATTCTGTGGAAATGAAGATCTTTCTCAGACATCAGAAAGACAAAGCTTCTAAAAGCTTGTCGAGTTCTTCACTCTATTCCTCAACCCTCCATAGCTCAATGCATGGAAGTAATAGGACTAATGGTCGCAGCAATGGATGTGGTTCCTTTTGCTCGAATTCATCTAAGACCATTACAGCTGTGCATGCTCAATCAGTGGAATGGGGACTATACAGACTTGTCTCCCCAAATTCAAGTAGACCAGGTAACCAGGGACTCACTTCTCTGGTGGTTGACCCAGGATCACCTGTCTCAGGGAATGAGTTTCCGCAGACCGGAGTGGGTCATCGTCACGACCGACGCCAGCCTCTTGGGGTGGGGCGCGGTCTGGGACTCTCTGAAAGCTCAGGGCCTATGGTCGCGGGAAGAGTCGCTTCTCCCGATAAACATTTTGGAACTAAGAGCTATATTCAATGCGCTCCTGGCTTGGCCTCAGCTAGCGGAAGCCAGGTTCATAAGATTTCAGTCGGACAACATAACGACTGTTGCGTACATCAATCATCAGGGGGGAACAAAGAGTTCCCTAGCGATGAAGGAAGTAACCAAGATAATCCAATGGGCAGAGAATCACTCCTGCCATCTATCTGCTATTCACATCCCAGGAGTAGACAACTGGGAGGCGGACTATTTGAGTCGTCAGACTGTCCATCCGGGGGAGTGGGAACTCCATCCGGAGGTCTTTGCTCAGTTAACCCAATTATGGGGCATTCCAGACATGGATCTAATGGCGTCCCGTCAGAACTTCAAGATTCCTTGCTCCAGATCCAGGGATCCCAAGGCGACTCTAGTGGATGCATTAGTGGCGCCTTGGTCGTTCAACCTAGCATATGTGTTTCCACCGTTTCCTCTCCTCCCCAGGCTCATAGCCAGGATCAAACAGGAGAAGGCCTCGGTGATTCTGATAGCTCCTGCGTGGCCATGCAGGACTTGGTATGCAGACCTGGTGAGTATGTCATCGGCTCCACCATGGAAGCTACCTTTGAGACAGGACCTTCTAGTACAAGGTCCATTCGAACATCCCAATCTAGTTTCTCTGCAGCTGACTGCTTGGAAATTGAACGCTTGATTTTATCCAAGCGTGGGTTTTCAAATTCTGTGATTGATACTCTGGTCCAAGCCAGAAAACCTGTGACTAGAAGGATTTACCATAAAATATGGAAAAAATATATCTGTTGGTGTGAATCCAAAGGATTCTCCTGGAGTAAGATTAAAATTCCAAAGATTCTCTCCTTTCTCCAAGAAGGTTTGGATAAAGGATTGTCAGCTAGTTCTCTAAAAGGACAGATTTCTGCATTATCCGTCTTGTTGCACAAACGACTGGCAGCTTTGCCAGATGTACAAGCTTTTGTTCAGGCTTTGGTTAGAATCAAGCCTGTTTACAGACCCATGACTCCTCCTTGGAGTCTAAATTTAGTTCTTTCAGTTCTTCAAGGGGTTCCGTTTGAACCTTTACATTCCATAGATATTAAGTTACTATCTTGGAAAGTTCTGTTTTTGGTTGCTATTTCTTCTGCTAGAAGAGTTTCTGAATTATCTGCTTTGCAGTGTGATCCACCCTATCTGGTGTTCCATTCAGATAAGGTTGTTTTGCGTACTAAGCCTGGTTTTCTTCCAAAAGTTGTTTCCAACGAGAACATCAACCAGGAAATAGTTGTTCCTCCTTTGTGTCCGAATCCAGTTTCAAAGAAGGAACGTTTATTACACAATTTAGATGTTGTTCGTGCTTTAAAGTTCTATTTAGAAGCAAGAAAATATTTTAGACAAACCTTATCCTTGTTTGTCGTTTACTCTGGTAAGAGGAGAGGTCAAAAAGCTACTGCTACCTCTCTCTCTTTCTGGCTGAAAAGCATTATCCGCTTGGCTTATGAGACTGCCGGACGGCAGCCTCCTGACCGTATCATAGCTCACTCTACTAGGGCTGTGGCTTCCACATGGGCCTATAAGAACGAGGCTTCTGCTGACCAGATATGTAAGGCAGCGACTTGGTCTTCTCTGCACACTTTTGCCAAATTCTACAAATTTGATATTTTTGCTTCTTCGGAGGCTGTTTTTGGGAGAAAGGTTTTGCAAGCTGTGGTGCCTTCTGTTTAGGTAACCTGATTTGCTCCCTCCCTTCATCCGTGTCCTAAAGCTTTGGTATTGGTTCCCACAAGTAATGGATGACGCCGTGGACCGGACACACCAATGTTGGAGAAAACAGAATTTATGCTTACCTGATAAATTACTTTCTCCAACGGTGTGTCCGGTCCACGGCCCGCCCTGGTTTTTTTAATCAGGTTGAAAAAAAAATTTTCTTTATACACTACAGTCACCAAGGCACCCTATAGTTTCTCCTTTTTCTCCTAACCGTCGGTCGAATGACTGGGGGGCGGAGCCAGAGGGGGAGCTATATGGACAGCTCTTGCTGTGTGCTCTCCTTGCCTTTCCCTGTGGGGGAGAACATTTCCCACAAGTAATGGATGACGCCGTGGACCGGACACACCGTTGGAGAAAGTAATTTATCAGGTAAGCATAAATTCTGTTTTTGGACGCAATTTATCTACAACATCAACACAATGTTCCATCACATGACACAGATTGAAGTTTAATATAATACTTATTTTTATGTCTCACAATTACTAGCTCTGATACTTATTATTTTACAGAGGTTTCAATTGAAAGTTAAATTAAAACCTTCTTTAGGGACATGAGCAGCACTCCATGCCGGTTTTATAAAAATTATTTTGAAGTACACATGTATTGATAATACTTACCCGTGAACGCCTTGTAGCATCCTTTTTTTTTTTTTTTTTTTTAAGGTCTGTCTCCTTCTCCCTCAAAGTAAAGTCTACAGTTTTTCTTTAGTATTCTCTTAAAAATATTAGAAAGAAACAGAGAGAGAATATTTTATTAATAAATGGAAATAAATGATGGAATGTGGATTAAGTGGTAAATTTAAGTCACTCACTTGTTTGTGCCTCTGGGCTAAGCATTAATATTATTGTATTTTTTTCTTCTTATGAGGAGCGGACTTCCAGAATGACAACACTGTGTCCTAGAGATTAACTGTATTTTTTTGCGTATGGTAGCAGCAGGCTGATTGTTAAATCTATATTTGTTTGTAGCACTAATATTTGATCTTATTGACCAAAAATATTATTTATAGTTTTAATTCAAATATTTTTTATTAAAAATTAAGACAATAATTTTGGATAACAGTCTCCCATACTCCCACTAACTAATAAAAAAAATGTGTGGCTTACCTTGAACTGTACCTAATGTGTGAAATATGTTTACAACAGAAACGTTTTGTGTAACGTGTAAATATGTGTTTATAATTGTCAAATTATGATTAAGGTGCACTTTTTAATTCTAAACGATTGAAAAAAAAAATTGTATACACTAATACAAATGCTTGAGCAAGCTTGTTTAGGCTAAATCAAGATATATAAAAAAAAAAAAAAATAAAGAAAGTTATTACAAAGTGGAAAATGTAATAAAATCAACCATCGCACCTTGGGAAGTAAAATAGCTGTGAAATAGAAAGGACTTTTTGGTGGCCATTGAATGACAAATCACATAAAATTTCAATGTTTATTATGAAATATTTAAGGTCACATGACGTTACCTTCAAATTACTAATATAAATCAAAATATTGGTATTTCTCTTGTAAGGTGTATCCAGTCCACGGATTCATCCTTTACTTGTGGGATATTCTCCTTCCCTACAGGAAGTGGCAAAGAGAGCACACAGCAGAGCTGTCCATATAGCTCCACCCCCCAGTCATTCTCTTTGCCGGCTCTAAGCACTAGGGTCTCTCTCGGGAGGGTAAAGTGAATGTGGTGTTAGAATTGTAGTTTTATTATCTTCAATCAAAAGTTTATTTTAAATGGTACCGGTTTGTACTATTTACTCTCTAGCAGAAAAGTGATGAAGATTTCTGCTGAGAGGAAGATGATTTTAGCATGTTGTAACTAAAATCCACTGCTGTTCCCACACAGGACTGAGGAGTACCAGAAAACTTCAGTTGGGGGGAACAGTTTGCAGGGTGATCTGCAATAAGGTATGTTCAGTCATTTATTTCTAGACAAGACTGAGATAATGCTAGAAGAGACTGACAATATCCCCATGAGGGGAGGGTAAGCTATGTTCAGAGACTTAGTAAGGAATTGAATGCTTACCTAACAGGGCTAATTATGCTGGTTGACACTAATTCAGGGCAATCGATTGTTTTTTAGGAAAATATCGTTTGTAAGACACTTTGAAAGTCCTTTTGGGTTCTTTCTGGGGTTGTTACCCACATGGCTATTTTTTTTTTTATTCACTTAGAAGTGGTTTCTTAGGCCTCACAGCTCCGGAGTAGAGTGGGAGGGGCATAATTTCGCGCCTCAGATGCGCAGTTAGAATTGCATAGAAGTTCATGCTGCTGTTTGAGGGCCTAAAGGAAGCTATATTCCCCCAAATCTGGTCCCTAAGGGCAGGTAGGGCCACAGCAGTGCTGTGGCAAGGTGCTGTAGTAATTTTAACCGGTTGTTGGCTTTAGGCTCCTCCGGTTTGGGCATTAAGGGGTTAATCGTTTTGCTTGCTAGTGGTGCGAACTTACTAAGGCTTTAGGTACATACTGTGAAAATTTCAAAAAGATTACTGCATTTTTCACTGTTTTGCAAAATTGTGTGCCTTTTTTATTTCTTAAAGGCACAGTAACGTTTTTTCAAATTGTGTTTTTTTAATTGATTAAAGTGATTTCCAAGCCTGTGTATACTACTAGTCTGTTAAACATGTCTGACACCAAGGAAAATCCTTGTTCAATGTGTTTAGAAGCCATGGTGGAACCCCCTCTCAGAATGTGTCCCACTTGTACTGATATGTCTATACACTTTAAAGATCATATTGTTGCACTTAAGAATGTGGCCCAAGATGATTCTCAGACTGAAGGTAACGAGGGTAGCCCGTCTACCTCTCCCCAAGTGTCACAACCAGTTAAGCCCGCTCAAGCGATGCCTAGTACTTCTAGTGCGTCTAACCCTTTTACATTACAAGACTTAGCGGCAGTCATGGATAATTCTCTTACAGCCTTCTTATCTAAACTGCCCGTGTTACCTGCAAAGCGTGATAGCTCCGTTTTAAGAACAGATTATGAGCATTCTGACGCTTTGGTAGCCGTATCCGATATACCCTCACAACGCTCTGAAGTGGGAGCGAGGGATTTGATGTCTGAGGGAGAAGTCTCTGATTCAGGAAGGGTTCCTCCTCAGACAGATTCAGATACATTGGCTTTTAAATTTAAACTAGAACACCTCCGCGTTTTGCTCAGGGAGGTATTGGCTACTCTGGATGACTGCGACCCTTTGCTGGTCCCTGAGAAATTGTGTAAAATGGACAAGTACCTAGAGGTCCCTGTTTACACTGATGCGTTTCCTGTCCCTAAGAGGATTGCGGATATTGTTACTAGGGAGTGGGATAGACCAGGCGTCCCCTTTGTTCCCCCTCCTGTTTTTAAGAAAATGTTCCCCATATCTGACCCCATGCGGGACTCGTGGCAGACGGTCCCTAAGGTGGAGGGGGCTGTTTCTTCACTTGCTAAGCGCACAACCATACCAATAGAAGACAGTTGTGCTTTTAAAGACCCTATGGATAAAAAATTAGAGGGTTTACTTAAAAAAAAAATTTGTTCAACAAGGTTTTCTTCTCCAACCTCTTGCCTGCATTATTCCTGTAACTACTGCAGCTGCTTTCTGGTTTGAGGCGCTGGAAGACTCGCTCCAGACGGAGACCTCATATGAGGAAATTATGGATAGAATTAAGGCTCTAAAGCTAGCTAATTCTTTTATCACAGACGCCGCTTTCCAGATAGCTAAGTTAGCGGCAAAAAATTCAGGTTTCGCCATTTTGGCGCGCAGGGCGCTATGGCTAAAGTCCTGGTCGGCCGATGTGTCGTTAAAATCCAAGCTTTTGAACATCCCTTTCAAAGGAAAGACCCTCTTCTGGCCTGAATTGAAAGAGATTATTTCAGAAATCACCGGGGGAAAAGGCCATGCTCTCCCTCAGGACAAGTCCTTTAAGACTAAGAACAAAGCTAATTTTCTTTCCTTTCGTAATTTCAGGAGTGGCCCCACTTCATCCTCTCCGGCTGCAAAGCAAGAGGGTAACTCTTCACAGCCCAAGGCAACCTGGAAACCTTACCAGGGCTGGAATAAGGGTAAACAGGCCAAAAAGCCTGCAGCTGCCACCAAGACAGCATGAAGGGGTAGCCCCCGATCCGGGACCGGATCTAGTAGGGGGCAGACTCTCTCTCTTCGCTCAGGCCTGGGCAAGAGATGTACACGATCCTTGGGCATTAGAGATTGTATCCCAGGGATATCTTCTAGAATTCAAGGACTCTCCAAGGGGAAGGTTCCACATTTCTCGTCTGTCTACAGATCAGACAAAGAAAGAGGCGTTTTTACGCTGTGTAGAAGATCTACATACCATGGGAGTGATTCACCCAGTTCCAATTGCGGAACAAGGGTTGGGTTTTTACTCAAACCTGTTTGTGGTTCCCAAAAAAGAGGGTACTTTCAGACCCATCCTGGATCTAAAAATTCTAAACAGATTCCTCAGAGTCCCATCATTCAAAATGGAGACCATTCGGACAATCTTACCAATGATCCAGGAAGGTCAATATGACTACCGTGGATCTAAAGGATGCATACCTACACATTCCTATCCACAAAGATCATCACCAGTTTCTCAGGTTCGCTTTTCTGGACAAGCATTACCAGTTTGTGGCTCTTCCCTTCGGCTTAGCCACTGCTCCCAGAATTTTCACAAAGGTGCTAGGGTCCCTCCTGGCGGTTCTAAGACCGCGGGGCATAGCAGTGGCGCCTTACCTAGACGACATCTTAATTCAGACGCCGTCTTTCCAAAGAGCCAATTCTCACACAGAGATTTTATTGGCCTTTCTGAGGTCTCATGGGTGGAAGGTGAACATCAAAAAGAGTTCTCTTTCCCCTCTCACAGGGGTTCCCTTCCTAGGGACTCTAATAGACTTGGTAGAAATGAAAATATTTCTGACGGAGGTCAGAAAGTTAAAACTCGTAACTACTTGCCGAGTTCTTCATTCCATTCCCCGGCCATCTGTAGCTCAGTGCATGGAGACAATCGGATTAATGGTAGCAGCAATGGACATAGTCCCTTTTGCTCGGATACACCTCAGACCACTGCAACTATGCATGCTCAAACAGTGGAATGGGGATTATGCAGATTTGTCTGCTCAAATTCAGTTGGACCAGGAGACCAGAGATTCTCTTCTCTGGTGGTTGTCTCAGGATCCCCTGTCTCAGGGAATATGTTTCCGCAGGCCAGAGTGGATCATTGTAACGACCGACGCCAGTCTGGTAGGCTGGGGTGCGGTCTGGGACTCCCTGAAAGCTCAGGGCTTATGGTCTCGAAAACAAAATCTTCTCCCGATAAACATTCTGGAACTGAGGGCGATATTCAACACTCTTCAGGCATGGCCTCAACTAGCTGCGGCCAAATTCATCAGGTTTCAGTCGGACAACATCACGACTGTAGCTTACGTCAATCATCAGGGGGGACAAAGAGTTCCCTAGCGATGACGGAAGTAACAAAGATAATCAGGTGGGCGGAGGATCACTCCTGTCATCTCTCAGCAATTCACATCCCAGGAGTAGACAACTGGGAGGCGGATTTTCTAAGTCGTCAGACTTTTCACCCGGGGGAGTGGGAACTCCACCCGGAGGTATTTGCCCAGCTGACTCAGCTATGGGGCACTCCAGAATTGGATCTGATGGTGTCCCGTCAGAACACCAAACTTCCTCTCTACGGGTCCAGGTCCCGGGATCCCAAGGCGGTATTGATAGATGCTCTAGCAGCGCCTTGGTCCTTCAATCTGGCTTATGTTTTTCCACCATTTCCCCTTCTCCCTCGTCTGTTCGCCAGAATCAAGCAGGAGAAGGCTTTGGTGATTCTGATAGCGCCTGCGTGGCCACCCAGGATTTGGTATGCAGACCTATTGGACATGTCATCTGTCCCACCATGGACACTGCCAATGAGGCAGGATCTTCTAATACAGGGTCCGTTCAAGCATCCAAATCTAATTTCTCTGCGTCTGACTGCTTGGAGATTGAACCCTTAATTCTATCAAAGAGTGGTTTCTCTGAGTTAGTTATAGATACCCTGATTCAGGCTAGAAAGCCTGTCACCAGGAAAATCTACCATAAGATATGGCGGAAATATCTCGGTTGGTGTGAATCCAAGGGTTACTCATGGAGTAAGATTAGGATTCCCAGGATACTGTCTTTCCTCCAAGAAGGATTGGAGAAAGGATTGTCAGCTAGTTCCTTAAAAGGACAGATATCTGCTCTGTCTATTCTTTTACTCAAGCGTCTGGCAGAGGTACCAGACGTTCTAGCGTTTGCTCAGGCTTTAGTCAGAATCAAGCCTGTCTATAAACCTGTGGCTCCGCCATGGAGTCTAAATCTAGTTCTTTCAGTTCTTCAAGGGGTTCCGTTTGAACCTTTACATTCCATAGATATTAAGTTGTTATCTTGGAAAGTTTTGTTTTTGGTAGCTATCTCTTCTGCTCGAAGAGTCTCAGAGTTATCTGCCTTACAGTGTGATTCACCTTACCTGGTGTTCCACGCAGATAAGGTAGTTTTGCGCACCAAACCTGGTTTTCTTCCTAAAGTTGTTTCTAACAAGAATATTAACCAGGAAATTGTTGTTCCTTCTCTGTGTCCTAACCCTTCTTCGAAGAAGGAACGTCTGTTACACAATCTTGATGTGGTTTGTGCTTTAAAGTTCTATTTACAAGCAACTAAGGATTTTAGACAAACATCTTGCTTGTTTGTTATCTATTCTGGTAAGAGGAGAGGTCAGAAAGCGACTGCTACCTCTTTCCTTTTGGCTGTAAAGCATCATCCGTGTGGTCTGAGACTGCTGGCCAACAGCCTCCTGAATTCTCCTCATTCTACCAGAGCAGTGGCTTCCACATGGGCTTTTAAAAACGAGGCTTCTGTTGAACAGATTTGTAAGGCAGCGACTTGGTCTTCGCTGCATACTTTTTCCAAATTTTATAAATTCAATACTTTTGCTTCTTCGGAGGCTATTTTTGGGAGAGGTTTTACAAGCAGTGGTGCCTTCCGTTTAAGGTACCTGTCTTGTTCCCTCCCTCCCTTCATCCGTGTCCTAAAGCTTTGGTATTGGTATCCCACAAGTAAAGGATGAATCCGTGGACTGGATACACCTTACAAGAGAAAACAATTTATGCATACCTGATAAATTACTTTCTCTTGTGGTGTATCCAGTCCACGGCCCGCCCTGGCGCTTAAGTCAGGTAGTGTTTTTGTTTAAACTACAGTCACCACTGCACCCTATGGTTTCTCCTTTTTCTTCCTAACCTTCGGTCGAATGACTGGGGGGTGGAGCTAGAGGGGGAGCTTTATGGACAGCTCTGCTGTGTGCTCTCTTTGCCACTTCCTGTAGGGAAGGAGAATATCCCACAAGTAAAGGATGAATCCGTGGACTGGATACACCACAAGAGAAAGTAATTTATCAGGTAAGCATAAATTCTGTTTTTTTGGCCTTAGCTTTTAAGTTTTAATTATTTGGAATTTGTTTTACATTTTAGGATGGATACCCTGCTGTAGTGGGAATAAAATATTATGTCTCAAATAGGGGTAGAAAATATTGAATTTGGGAAGTTACTTGATTGATGACCTCTAGCTAACTACAAAATATCATCAAAATAAGAGATCTTTTGGTTTAGGAGCCATGATGATTTGTCATGTAATGACAACCAGCAACGCCGGATTAGCCTAACTGGATTCCAGGAAATTTCATGGTGGGAGGAAGTAGCTATGGCTAGAAAAGCTACAATTTAAAGTTGTGATTAATGGATGTAATTGGGCTTTACAGTGCATATAGCAAGAATATGGGGAAAAAATTAATTAAAAAATAATATACTATAATTCTGAAACAAAATATTGGGGGGAAGGAGTATCCCAGTAATATCACCTTTGAGAAAAATTGAATGTGCATTATACTGAGTGAACGGAAAATAGGGCTGGTCTCCAAATTTTCCAGGGATGATTTTAATTCCCAGTCCAGTACTGACTAGCACACTGCACAAGTGGGTCAGCAAGAGATTATGTCAATTTTTTAATCAGAATCAAAGCTGAGAGCTGGGTAACCCAGCTTTGGTAGATTTATTTTTAAAAATGTCATCTGCTCCAGGAGCTGGGGGGACAACTGTGAATGATGAGGTGAAAGTGTATTTCCTGTGATTGAAAATAAACGTTCACTGTGGACGGTGGTTAGGGGACAGGAAACTAGCTTTTGGGCTACCACAGACAGGACAGGCCACAAAAACCTCTTTTCATCCCAAAATCTCAAGGGATCTGTACTGGGGGGCAGGGGAGGTTGAGATAGGTAAAGCTTAACCATGTCGGCAGCATTGCTTTCTTTCATCGGGGGCTCTCTAATGTCTCCAACCAATGTGCCCAGTGTATCAGCCCAAAAAGTAGCTGCTGTGGTGGGACGAGGACAAGCAGCAGTGCTAGGGCTTTTTGTTTTAGGTGACAGAGAATCACTATCAGACTCTGTCATCTCTTCATCTGCCTCTACAGGTGACATTTGTTGTCTATCACACACCCTCTGTATCAATTTGTCCTACCATGAGGTCAAGCTATTTGTACGGAGTGCTATCTTTCCCTTTACTCTAGGATCACAAAGTGTGGTTAGCATGTAGTGAGGGCTAATGTCGATGCACTCTTTTACGCGCCGATTCAGTTGCTCCTTCAACCTCCTTAGAAGGGCAGCAGCAACATCATCAAGAAGATTACCACCAGGCAATACTTCCCTATTGCTAAGGAAATTATCTAATAGGTTCGAGAGGTGAGTGAAGAGGGGAATGACTTGTGCCAGGCTAGCATTCTCTTGGCTTAAATTTTCTGTCCCCGCCGAAAAGGTGTGAGGACTGCCATTAACTGTTCAATCATGGCCCAGTCATCCCTGCCCAGTGGTCTGTCAATGCCAATGGAATGTTTGCATGCCATTGCATGGATTGCCTTTTGCTGTTCTAATATACACTCCAGCATATCTAATGTGGAGTTCCATCTAGTACTCACATCTTGTTTGAGCCGGTGCTCTGCAAGGCCAAAATTTCTCTGTTCCTGCCTAAGGAGATGGCTATCTTTTACACTATGTTGGAAGTGGCCAGCTATATTTCGGCAACACTCAAAAAGTGTTGCCAACCTTCCGGTGTCGTAATCGAGGGCAGCCTTAACAACCAGATGCAGTACATGCGCCGAACAACGTATACCCACAAACCCGCCCTCCCGTAGCACCTTTAGCATATTGGCTGCCCCATCGGTGACAACAAAACCCATTTGTGCCTTTGTCTCTGCCTGCTCTCCTAGCCACTGAGCCACCATATTATTCAGTGCATGTAGGATGTTCTGTGAGGTGTGCTGATGATCCATCACCTCAGCATGCAGGAGAAAGGAGCGGTACCCATTGGCTACTGCACCAGTCACTGAGTCTGAGGTTTTTGAGCCTGAACTTTTGGGTTATATAACTGGTGACACATTTGGCAGCCACCAACGTGCCGTCAAAGACAGGAAGGCATGTTGGCCACTAGGAGCACTCCATAGGTCAGTGGTGAAGTGCACTGACTGTCCAGCAGCCTTTTCCAGCTCCTCCTTCAAAACAACAACGCATGACCGGTAAAGTGAGGGAATTACAGATCTACTAAATGTGGTACGAGCAGGAACTTTATAATGGGGTGCAACTGCCTCCATAAGTTGTTTAAAGGGGTCCCCTCCCACCATATTAAAAGGAGCCCCTCCAACCGCTATGAGCTGGGCAATGAGGCGTGTAATTTTTTGCACCTGCTGTCTTGACATCCGACTGGAATGAAATACACCAAATTGCTCTATTGTGGGCTGGGTGGATTTCATGTGATGTTGGCTGATACTGATAGCAGCTGCACCAGAAGAAGCATGATCACCCTGCCCCTTTTTATTCCTACTGGTGGTGACTGTGACACTGCTAGTAGTAGTTCCCTTAGTAGTGCTGGCTGGAGCAGAGACACCACTTTCTTCCCTTAACACCACTGGCTTGTGATGGGTGCGAATGTGTTGGTTCATTCCTGAATTGGTCAGATGCCCCAACACTCTACCCCGCCTCACTTCCCTACCACACAATTTGCATTTGGCTTGGTGACCATCACCAATAGCCTCAAAATGCTCCCATACTTGTGCACGACGGATACCTTTGCCACTGTGCAGTGAAGAAACTTTTGTGACAGTTTCTTTGGACGCACATGCTGTAGCAACTTCTTTTATTTTTGTTATATCATGGACTTCTCTCTGTGACGTAACAGGAGGAGGCCTAAACATTGAAGGGATGGTGGGAATGGAGGACGTTAGTGGCCTACCAGTAGTGGCGGGTGCACTAACTACAATCTGGCTGGGAGACTCAACACGAGCTATTGGAGAGCTCGGTGACACTGGTGGTGACGATGTTGGAGACAGAGAGGAATACAAATCTATAGAATAAGGTGAATTATGAGCAGGGGAATAGTGAGTATGATCATCTGGTTCTAAATTATAAGATGACACTGATCCGTCCATGTTAGTAAACATTGATTTATCACTAGCGACATATGTTGGGGAGCCCTCTTCTCCCTGGTGACTACTGGTGCCCTCTTCACTTATATCAATAGCAGATGGACTATCAATAATGTTGGCACTGGCAGTAGCGGTGATGGTGGCGGCAGTATCACCATGAGAAATTTTTTCTTCGTCATACTCAAATACTTCACGTTTGGGCTGCTTAAAGGGACAGTCTACACCAGAATTGTTGTTGTTTTAAAAGATAGATAATCCCTTGTTTACCCATTCCCTGGTTTTGCATAACCAACACAGTTATATTTATATATTTTTTTACCTCTGTGATTATCTTGTATCTAAGCCTCTGCAGACTGCCCCTTTATTTGTTCTTTTGACAGACTTGCAGTTTAGCCAATCAGTGATGGCTCCCAGGTAACTTCACGTGCACGAGCACAGTGTTATCTATATGAAAAACATGAACTAACACCCTCTAGTGGTGAAAAACCTGTTAAAATGCATTCTTAAGAGGCGGCCTTCAAGGTCTAAGAAATTAGCATATGAACCTCATAAGTTAAGCTTTCAACCAAGAATACAAGAGAACAAAGAAAAATTGGTGATAAAAGTAAATTGGAAAATTGTTTAAAATTACATGCCCTATCTGAATCATGAAAGTTTTTTTTGGACTAGACTGTCCCTTTAAATGAATGTTCACTGTAAAAAGCCTGCATTGGTACTGTTTGGCTTCTACTGTAAAACATTTTAGTTGGCAACACGGTACTAGAACTGGACATAGCGGAGGTGGTGACACAACTGGCACTAGTGATTGTACATGTTGTTTTGGGGGTAAGATCCGGAAAATTAAGACCCCGCCGAAATGCGGACTGCTTCCTGGTCTCAGAGGAGGACCTATCAACCCTGCTAGAGGATTGTGAACTTAAATTTTTACTTACAGACCTTTGAAATTTAGAGGGTGGGCTCAGATGACTACTAGTACTACTGCTAGTGAATCTACGAGTGCTTTGACTACTGCTGCTAGCTCTGCTTGAACCCATAAACTTTTACCTGAGGCACAGAAACAGGACAGGGCAGCAGTTCCTGCTGCTTCATTTGCCTCTCCTTTGTAGTATCAGGTCTCTTGTGATACCTGAATGATGTTTCACGTGTGGAGGCTGGAGGACAAATGTCTGTGCCTGGCAATGAGGATGTGGATTCTGTGGAAGGATTTGACACAGACAGTAGCAGTACACATGTGGTGGCACTGGTGGTTACTGTGTCACTGCTGCTGTTTTTTTGAGGAACATGAGGTGGGGGGTGACTATCCATTACAAATAATTAGGTAGTTGTCTACTAATTATATATATTTAAAAAATCTAAATTGAAAAATTAAAATAATGGTAAGTGTTACTATAGAATTATATAATTATTATCAATTATAAACAAAAATAATTGTTTTTTAATTAATAATATTTTTTGGGTATAGATACTATCACTCACACAATCAATAAAAAAAATATATTTAGCCAATAATATAGATTGGATAATGTGTCTTCTGATGATGCTGATATGTTCAAAAAACAAAAATCCTATGCTAAAGGACAAATGTGCCTGTAATGTAATATAGGTTTAAGACAGCACAGCAGTAACTTTTTTAAACAAACAAAAA
Source organism: Bombina bombina (assembly GCF_027579735.1). Taxonomy (NCBI): domain Eukaryota; kingdom Metazoa; phylum Chordata; class Amphibia; order Anura; family Bombinatoridae; genus Bombina; species Bombina bombina. Next base: position 427,737,095 of record NC_069504.1, on the reverse strand, counting down.
AAATGTAATTAAATGTTGTGTGGATATCTATCTACAATGATGAATAGTATACATACACAAACAAAAAAAAATCAAATTATATTTATCCACAAAGAGTAAATAATAATAATATAGGGTGATGTCTGTGTATTCTGCTGTGTTCAAAAATCAAAACAATCTTATGATCATTCACCAACCTGTGTGCCTGTGTTATCTAAGTTTAAGACAGCACAGCAGTAACTCTCTTAAACAAACAAACAAAATTAAATGTTGTGTGGATATCTATCTATCTACAATGATGAATAGTATACATACACACACAAAAAAAAAAAAATATTTATCCACAAAGAGTAAATAATAATATAGGGTGATGTCTGTGTCTTCTGCTGATGTGTTCAAAAATCAAAACAATCCTATGATCATTCACCAACCTGTGTGCCTGTTATCTAAGTTTAAGACAGCACAGCAGTAACTCTCTTAAGCAAAAAAAAAATTGGAGTGAGCTCAGCTCATACAGATAGAACTCAAAAAAAGTCACACAAGACAATAAATACAATAGTACACAATTATAATATTTTTTAACTAACTACTAACTAGTACTCTAGTGAGAAGTTCAAATAACAATTATTAATGCAAGAACTATAAGATAAAGAAATATATATTTGACTGTTGTAAAACTTTCTGCTCTCCCTTGAGTCACAATTTCAGCCAAAAATAATAATATAACGGAGAAAAATTAGATCACACTACTGATGGAGTAAATGTGTATCCAATAAGAAAAGGTGCGCCTATTTTATGCAACTCCCCTATAAAATAGCAAATCAAATAATATGCTAATACCTGATGTAAAATAATAATATATGTATAAAAATGTATATAAAGATTTTAACCTTATATGATAGGTGATAAGTGCCTAGTAGATATCAAATAAATAAAATATATAAAAATGGAAAAAAAAAAGGAAATTGATGAACAATATAAAATTGTGGACTATTAATTAAATATACTTATTCAAGTCCTTAAAGGTATGTGAAGGGTATAAGTCCATTAAATACTGAAAAATTTCTCAATATGAAGATCCTCCAATCCGTGAACATCAAAGGTAGCTGCACTCTCCAAAAAAATTGGTAACAGTACACTCCGTTCTAGAAAGACAAAAGAAGAGGCGCTCTGGTGCAGAAAATCCTAGGACATGAGGGGAATATAGATGGAGAGCAATAAATCAATACTCACAAGTGTGTATGCGCAAACAGTGCAATATCTGGCAAGCCGAAGCTTCAGAGCCGCTCGGCTGACTCACTCGGGACCAAACAGCTACGTGTGACGGGCGCGTCTCATGAAGTGCAGGAGAGTATCTGGAATGTTAGATAAAAAGACGCCCTTGGTGCAGATTACCCAAAGCACAGTATGACGTACAACAGATAGCGATGGACCTATACTCACATACCGGATTGCACAACCAGTGCAATATCAAACGAGCCGAAACTTTTTACAGCCGTTCGGCATACTCTCAGTGGTCAGATCAGCTGTTCCTTGGGAAGCCAGGAGAAAATGTCCTAGAGTAATGGCTGTTATAATTTGAGGCAAGCCACTATCGTTCTGAGCCAAGTTGCAAGCAGAGAACCGATAATTGTTACACCCAATAGAATTAGGAAGGAGAATAATTGTCTCAGAGCAAGGTAGGACACATATAAAACTTTAATAAAACTTTAAAAAGTTGCTTTGCAACGCGTTTCTCGGCTACAATGCCGTTTCATCAGGCTACATCAAAAATAATATAATAAGCAAAAATACGCAGACCAGTAAATCTCTAGGACACTGTGCCTTCTTCTGTTCTGTAACTGTTCAACTTCAGAAGTTCACGGATTGTCTCTTCTGCTGCAATGCTGACAGCCTGCAAGTCTGAATAATGTCTGCCTTCTGCTTAACACAACAACACAGATAAGCACAGCCCTTGAGGAAAAGCTATAGCACATTGCACTGCGTGTGACAGTAATCCAACCACAAAATTAAAATAATATAATTATTGGACCAGAAAACTATCACTGTGACAGTAAGCCAACCCACAAAACAAAAGGAATTATCTGATTGGACAAGAAGACCGTAGAAGAATATGACACTACACTCATTTTAATAAACGAATGAATTTGAATCGATTCGTTGTCACTCGTTAATATATTATATTAGTAGTATACCATGCTAGTCCAAAAACCTAACTAAATATTTTATCTGTTCAATAAATAATTACATAATCATTCAGATCTCATTTTCTTCTAACTATTTTGTGGTTCTTTGGATTTAATAATAATATTTATTTGAAGAAATAATTTTAAAACTGCGCCACGCACGTCCGAATGAAAACGAATATATCTGAACGATTCAAATATTTCGGAACAAATGCATTCGGATTAGTAGTCACATCACGTGTAACTATTATTAAAATAAATATATAGTATTAGTTACTTACCATGCATTTTATCTGTTCAATCTCACTCATATTTTAATTATTTGATAAATAATTATAAATATCTAATTTTCTAACTATTTTTTTGGTTCTTTGGATTTAATAATAATATTTATTTTAAAAAAGTCGAACTGCGCCACACACATCCGAATGAAAACAAATATGTCCGAACGATTCGAATATTTCGGAAATTTTTTTATTCACATTAGTATTATTTCGGAAAGCATTTAGTTCGGATATTCGAAACGGTCTGAAGCTCCGAATTCGACCAAATTCATTCGAATTCGGAACGAAACAAATCGCACATGTCTACTTAATAGGTACACTTTGTAATCACCCTATAACATTAGCAACAATTTATGCTCCCAACACCGACCAGCATCGGTTCATTAAGCACTTCTCCACGGCGCTACTAGATCACGCAAAGGGCCCAATGTTTGTAACTGGTGATCTTACGGTCCCCCTAGACCCTCTGTTGGATACATCCAACGGCACTACAAGCATACCTACCAAGAGGCTCAAATCCATCAAAACAACTATCTCTAACATAAAAGAGTAAAGGCACATGTAAACAAATCTTACATTAATCAATTAAGAGCCCTTCATGCACCATTCAAATGAAGAAGTCAACTCCAAATGTCAAGCTAAAGTACATATGTAATGTCCCAAGCTACCAATACTTCCGTTTTAACACGTACACCATACAAAAATTAGATTTCCCTTAGAGGTAAGCTCCTGAACGAGAGATCACCAAAGCAGAAGGTTCAGTTGTATAATAGCTAAAGTGCACCGTCAAGAGGGTTTAAAGGCAAGTAAGCTGGGATCTCTGGGACCTCCCAAATTGTTACCTAGTCTATGCTCAATTTTCCTCACAACCCCCTTGTAACTTGTGTTGTCAATAAGGAGTCTTCCCAAATGAATCTTATATCTGCTATGATGTTTAGCTGTTGTCTTTTAAGATATCCATACTCCTACTCCTCTAGGGATAACAAATTAGTGACCTTTGCCCTCCACACAGGTGTGGTTGGTATATTTGTGGACTTCCAATACCGTGCAATTAGTGATTTAGCTCCGTTTGTACCTATTTGTAATAAGGTGAGTCTCAATTTACATGTGAAGTGCGGTTGGTCATTTAGTAGGGCTATCCTAGGGGTCAACCTGAAGATGTCTGTAAGAATGCCCTTGAAGTGTGCTTCTACTCCCTTCCAGAGAGGTTTAATTTTTCTACACTCCCACCACATGTGTATGTAGTTTCACCTTTCCTCACAACCCCTCCAACATTTATCACTGACTTCTGGGTATATCGAATGCAGTCTTGTAGGGGTAAGGTACCGACGCGTCAGTCCTTTAAAATTAAGCTCTAGCATTTGTGGGGAAGTGAAGGATTTTTTAGAATGCTTAAAAATCTTTGCCCAGTCTTCTACGCCTATTGTGGGTTGTAGGTCTTCCTGCCATTTAATAGTATATGTGGGGAGGTGAGAGTACTGAGTCATTTGGATCCGTTTCCTAGATATGGAGAAGGGAGTGTGAGGTTGGCTCATTTCTGGTACATAACTGTTCAAACACTGTCAGGTCTCTTAGATAATCTTTGTGTGGGGAGGTAAGAATGAAGTGGGCCAACTGATGATACTTTAGCCATCTTGTGTAATTACTGTTTGCTATGTCTATGATTTCATCCCTACATTTGAGTTTCCCATTGCTAATAAAGTCCGAGAAGCTTTGTGTAAACCCACTCTGTTAGACGTTTATGTCCACTATCTAGCCCTCCTATCAATTCAGCATTTGTTGGGATAGGGAAGAGGGGGGATCTAGTGCCTGTTATGTTTGGTCTATTTTCGATTATCCTGTCCCATGAGTCAAAATTCTGTTTGTGTATCTCTAAATACTGGCATTGTGGAGGTCTTAAGTGTCTTGGGATCCAGCATAGAGCTCCCACCCTAGGGACCCGCAAGATATGGGAGTCCAAAACTACCCAAGCCCTAGACTCTCGTGCTCCATGCCAATCCAACACTCGCTGCAAGGTCACTGCTTCCAGATAAACTGATATGCATGGTACCCCTACCCCTAAGCCCCCGGCCGCTGTCGCCCTATTAGGGGTGTGCATCTTCACTGGTCTCACGATTTGATTACGATTATCCTGTCAACGATTCGATTCCACGATGCATCACGATTACTGCCCATGATTTTCATTAACAAATTCAAAGTCTGAACACTGTAAAGTATCTGCAGAACAGCTGACTTACAATGATTTTGTAAAACTGTTCTACCTATGTTCTATTCCATAATTTTTTATCTATATATATATATATATATATATATATATATATATATATATATATATATATATATATATATATATAAAAGGTAAGGATGAGGGGAATAGCTATAATTGTTAACTCCTAAAATTGAGCAATCAAATGCATCTTATGTTAACAGATACATACAAAAACAGGAATAGCATAGGACCCCATTTTTATTCCTCCTCTGAGTATAGTTTTGTAGTATTTATACTATGAGGACAAAGGTAGCAGTGCTTGCCTTTAAGAACAACTCTCTTTATGTTTTTACTGTATATGCTGCTCAACACCCATCTATATTTTTACAATCTATGTCCCATATTAATTATATAGAGGTACTTATATTCTAAGGGGATGTTTCTAGGATATAAGGTATTATGGTCCTGGCATGTTAAATAATAATTCTGGACTTGCCTCTTTTGTCAGGGAATAATGCACAGTTTATGAAGCAAGGTGTATAAATGATTGACTTTTAGCAGAGCAGGTCCCAAATACATAACATAGGATATGTGTGATATAGATTTTTTTTTTAAATAAAAATAATGTATTCAGATTTAATGTAATTGATATGCTTTTAACAGGCTATAGGTTTATATGTAACATATACATTTATTTATATACACATACAAAGCACAACTATAATATAATACAATACCCTGTCACATATTACACTTAGATCATAGATGGTCTGTTATTTTGCTCCCTAAGCTCATATGAGACTAGTATTCTGTGTATTGAGGAGTAGAGAACTTTACAAGGAATGCATGGTATGTGTGAGCAGTGTAGTGTCACCGTAAATGATCAGGGCTCTTAACTGACATGAACAAAGGGTCACCTAATCAATCATGTAGGCACTCTTAACATGTTTATTACGGCTCTGTGATGATCTGCAGCTGGGAAGGAATGCTATATCATTTCCTCTTACCGGAACCTTTATCAACAGCTGCACCAACCACTAACCGGCTTCAATAAGGTGTCCTAGAGGTAAAGGTGCTGGCCGGGTGAATGTGATTAATTAAGCCCTCCTGCTGTGCCGCCTGCTTCAAGACTAGGAGAGATCTGACAGGACAGGAGCGGTCTGACCAACTGACAGCAGCCTTGTGTAACACAGTGAATATTTTCTTGTATTATCGCTTCACTGTTTACTGTTGCGGTCCCTGCTGCATGTTTCCTCTTTGTCAGACCCCTAGCCCAGCCCCAAACGAGCATTTGAGTGTTGCTATTAGATACTTTTGTAAAACTTGACTTTTTCTATATCTATTAGAAACACTCAAATGCTCGTTTGGGGCTGGGCTAGGGGTCTGACAAAGAGAAAACATGCAACAGTAAACAGTGAAGCAATAATACAAGAAAATATTCACTGTTTATGTTTACACAAGGCTGCTGTCGGCTTGTCAGACAACTGCACTGAGCGTGCTGAAGTTCAGAAACATAGAATCAATCAATATCTTTTACATGATAAAATTATTTACTCTTTCTGCCATCACTTTAAGCCCTCACATCATTCAGTGGGAGAGGCGGGGTCACGTGACATTGTGCAATGACATCACTGACCCCTGAATCGATTCAGATCTGCAATGCATCGATGCAAGCATCGTAATGGCGATTATTTTTGGCACCCCTACGCCCTATACATAGACTCTCTATCCTAGGTTTACTTTGCCCCCATATGAATGTATTTATTTGTTTTTGTAGTCTGGCTAACTACCATTTCGGGAAGGTCAGGGGAAGCGTTTGTAAAATTATTTAGTATTCTGGGGAGTGTGGTCATTTTTATACACTGAATCCTCCTCCACCATGAGATGGATTTAATCGCCCAAGTATGTAAGTCTTGTTGTATAAAATTTAATAGGGAAAGAGTTAGTGTCACAGGTTTTTTTATCGGGAGGTCTGAGGATTTTTAAACATTGCTCTTTCAAAAACTATAGAGTTGTTAAACAAATGGTATTCTGCTTTAGATGAATGCTTTTTCAATCTTATTGATTTATTGCTTGCACACCCTCAAAAATTAGTTGATGAAATAGGTGTGGAAATAGATACTGTTCAAAAAGAACTTGAACCTATGAACGAACACTTTGAATATCAGAAATTGAACATATGCACAATAAAAGTGGTTGATGAATATCAGAGTGAGATCATCAAAATTAAAAATGAGAAATTTAAGAGAGATGAGGATGACTATTTGGAAGGGGTTGTATATTCCTTTAATAGGAAAGTTGAGAATAAGTGAATAACAAGTGGACTGTGGTACAACACAAGAAAAATCAGAATAAGTACAAAAACTTATAATTTATAACAAACCGAAATCACAACTATTAGTAAATGGCACATTATCACAGTATATTATCTTAGAAAAAGGCACATGCCAGGGGTGTCCACTATCCCCCCTGCTGTTTGACATAGCATTAGAACCTCTTGCAATATATTTAAGAAAGGAGTTACAAGCAGTTAAAATAGGTACTCAAAAAAACACTGATCTCCCTTTATGCAGATGATATACTATTGTTTCTACAAGACACAACCATAAGTATCCCACTATTGCTGGAGATCATAGGTAAGTTTAGTTCTTTCTCGGGATATAAAATAAACCCAAGTAAATCAAAATTATTGTGGGTTAATAAAACAAGATCTAGTCTGAATCACACCTTTAAAGAAGTACAACACATTAATTATTTAGGGATTAAAATAGGAAGAAACCCCAGAGAGTGGTATCAGTTGAACTATAAAGAGCTTTTTAACAATATACAGTTGGACCTAAGTAAGTGGAATATATACTATCTTTCATTATCAGCAAGGGTCTTGCTAATTAAAACTATTTTTTTCCCTAAAGTGTTATTTTTATTACAAAGCTTACCAATTTTCATTCCAAAAATAGATATAGACAGATATAATAGAGCATGCTCACATTTCATCTGGGGAAAAAAGAAAGTGCGTCTATCGGCAAAGAAGCTAGGCCAAGCAAAACAATTCGGGGGGTCTCTACCCAGCATTAAATATTACAACATTGTTACATTGATAAAATTTGGCCTAGACTGGTTGACTAAAGCAGATTACGTTACTTATTACAATATGGAATCTGAGCTGGTTAATCCATTTAATTTACAAGCTATATTGCACTGTCCATATAAGAAGTTGCCAGGAAATATTAGTAACTTCTCAACATTTGCGAATATAGTATTTGCATGGCAAAAGTACTGTAGATTATTGGGTCAGGAATTCCAGGTGTCCAGGCTCCTTCCCATTATGGGATGTGTGGATTTCCCACCTGGGGTCCAAAATAAAGTATTTCGCGAATGGCATGAAAAAGGTCTTAGGGAATTCACACAGCTAAGAATGGGGGAAACCGGGAGGACCAAAACTTTTGAAAATTTAGCAGGGGAATTTGAACTTCCCGCTAAGAACTTTTATGCATATCTACAAACACGTCACTACATAGAAACACAAATAGGTATATATGGTACTGACTGGGCTCAACAACATATAGATCCAGGTCTTAAGATATATAAGGCTGGGATTAGATCAATTTCAATCTGGTATCAAAATATAATGAAAATCACTGGACAAAGCCACATTAATAAGGTTAGAGAGAAATTTTTGAAATATTTTACCACAATACAAACTGAGGATATCACTGAGAGCATAAAATTGGCAGAGGAAGCTACAGATTGGATTAATTGGAGAGAATGACAAATTAATTAATAATTACTATCTAACACCTGAAAGAATCAGTATCTGGGCTTCTGCCCAGCAGAGCACATGTTTCAAATGCAGAGAACCCAAGGCAAATTAGCTACATTGTATATGGGGGTGTCCCAAAGTGCGACAATATTGGTCGAAGGTACAATTTTGGTTAAATAAGTATCTCAATGTTAAAGTGGTATTAGAACCGTTACAAATAATTTTCTTGCGACAAGGGGAGCACGTAACTTAATATTCAAGAAATGGAAACAGAAAGAGGCCCCAAGTCTAAGTGAACTTGTTAACACTATTAAATTACAGATAATAGTTGAGCGTCAAGATTTGAAAATCAGAGCTGAAAAACAATATAGAAAATTTTTCAAGAAGTGGAAAAGTTATATCTGTTCATGGCCTCTGTCAATACGACAATTTACAGAGCCACTAAAAAATGCATTACCTTTTATGAATTTAGTAGTTGCAGAAGTATTGCCCCAACAATGGTTAACATAATAAAAAAGAAAGTAAGAAAGGGGGAAAAAAGGGGAGATAGAGGGGAGAAAAAGAAAAGGGAAAGGAAAGATAAAAAGTAAAAGATGGGAAGGGCGAGGCAAGGGGGGAAAAGGAAAAAAGGACAGTTTTACTTTTTAATTTTTTCATATTACTAAAAAAAAAAAAAAAATCTCTCCCCCATGACCCCCCTCTCATTGTTTTGGGTTTGAGGGTAGGATCTTCTTAGTGGTAGAATAAAAACTAAGATATGTATAAGAATACACGCAAGGGGTAAGGGACACTATCCGACTAAAAATCAGTATACTGGTCTTCTGAGATGCTATGTGATAGGGAACATGATTCCCGTTCTATGATATATTATCTGTTTTTTAGATGTGTTTTGTTAAAAGGTAGTAGAGAGATTTTATGTTAACCTAGAGTCAAATGAACATGATTTTGATTGAATAGTAAAGTGTCATATGTCTAGGGACATTTTTATCTTTTTCTTTTTTTGAGACTCCTTACAGTAGAAAACGCACTACTGCATCCTGGGGAATGATTCTGGTTATGATGGATATTATATATTGCAAATTAAAAAGGAGATTATAAGGGTTAATTATCTATGCTTGTGCATTATAATGTTAGTTTGTATTTTATAATCTAGAAATGGAACATTAGAATCATTTTTGTTTCACTCAGATATAAATATTTGGTCATATGTTTATGTCAATAGTTATTTTCGTAATCCTACTGTTGCTTGTATGCTGTATGATTTCAATAAAATAAAAAAAGAATAAAAAAAATGGTATTCTGCTTTAGATGAATGCTTTTTCAATCTTATTGATTTATTGATTGCACACCGTCAAAAATTAGTTGATGAAATAGGTGTGGAAATACTGTTCAAAAAGAACTTGAACCTATGAACGAACACTCTGAATATCAGAAATTGAACATACACACAATAAAAGTGGTTGATGAATATCAGAGTGAGATCATCAAAATTAAAAATGAGAAATTTAAGAGAGATGAGGATGACTATTTGGAAGGGGTTGTATATTCATTTAATAGGAAAGTTGAGAATAAGGATATAAATAACAAGTGGACTGTGGTACAACACAAGAAAAATCAGAATAAGAACAAAAACCACTCTAACACACATACAGGGGGGTCTAATAGAAATTATAATACTAATGGTCCACAGAATTTTCATAACAAAGGGTGGCAACAGGAAAACACCAATCAAAAAGGTGCTTCAGGTCAAAATCTTAATTTCATTTTGCTATCTAATAGATATCAGTCGTTACAAAATAACCCCCATGGAGAATATCATGATAATCCCAGAGAGACTACAATTCCAAACACTAATTGGAGAGATGAGATGCCCTCTACCTCCAATGAGGATTTTTTAGGGGTGCCCAATTTTGGCATCTTTGTGGAGAAGGAATATGGCCCCTCCCAACCCACAACAGCTACAAAAGAAAAGACCATATCCAGACGGGGGAGAGGGAAAACCTCAAAAAAGGAGCAATTACAAATACTAAAAAGTGGCATCTTTAACCTCTCATCCCACAATATTTCAGATGACAAAATTAGAATCCTTGGGAGGGGATTGTCATATTGTCCTCCTAATTCACATAGAATTTTTTTATCTATTTGTGGATCTCAACAAATATACAAGAAAGTTATCTCTACAGAGAGATTTTTTTTATGAATTCCCTTAAAAAGAACATCATCACTGGTACCCCCATCCTTTTGGATTCAATTAACCCTAGAGAACAACAGCAGGTGATTTTTACTGAACCAGATTATTTAGTAGAGGTTTTATTTGAAGGATTTGTTCAATCCTCATTGTCCCCTCCCTCAAATTTTTATCCCCCTAAGGATGATGTCACCTATATTGATTTATTCCAACAACTGGTCATGGAGGACTTTAGTGCGATGCCATGACATCCTCTGGGCCGGAGGAAATTGTGGCCCAATGAGGAGAAAGCCCTGAGAAGCCTGGTGGTTGCCCAATCTTTGGTCATCCGTCAGGCTGACAAGGGCGGTGGCATCGTCCCTCACGACTACTGTGATTACATTGCTGAAGCTCAAAACATTCTTTTGATGAATATTACAGAAAGCTTGATCAAGATCCTACACCAGTATTCACAAATAAACTTTTGGAATGTGGGAGTAATGAAGGAATCTTATATAAGAAAGAGGAGGTATCTGGCCCCAGATGATCCCTCTATTCCACACTATTATCATCTTTCAAAAATACATAAAGATGCACATAAGCCACCTGGGAGACCGATAAGTGGGTATAAACAGTATAACAGACAAGTTGTCTGAATATATTGATATTTATCTTCAGAAATATGTACAAAACTTACCATCTTTTTTACGAGACACTACAGATTTATTAGACAAAATTAAGAATATTAAATTTGAGAAGAATTTCCTTTGGCTTAGTTGTGATGTTGGAGCCTTATATTTAAATATTTCTCATGATATAGGGATCTCAGCAGTGACTTATACATGCCACCATTACAGAAGGAATATTTGCTCATTTTAATTGAGTTCATATTGAAACACAATTATTTCCAGTTTCTAGATAATTTTTATCTAAAAATTAAAGGTACGGCCATGGGTACCAGGTTTGCTCCTAGCTTTGCGAATCTCATTATGGGAACTTTTGAGAACAGATATATATACAACTCAAAGTAGAGGAGCAACCTGGTGTTCTATGGCCGGTATATAGATGGAAAGTAACTGTAACATACTCTGTTCCTTTAACTGCCGTTCATCCTAGCCTCCTTTTCACTCACCTTCCCCTTTATAAGGCACACCCACATAACCATCATTGCTTGGTATTGAAGCTAATACTGCTCTGTCAAGCCTCTCTCTAATTTAAGCAGAATCCTCTCTAAGGTAAGACTCTGTGCCTTACCCTCCTGCACAACTTCAACTAAAGTTTTGATCCTGACTTCTGAAGCTGCAAGAAGCACTTCTGCTCAGCAAATCCTCACACTTTTCGAAGACGCTGCTCCGCTCTGACTTCCAGCTGATCGACGGTGACGTCCCCTCAGCTGCTGCCTGACACTTTCGTGATCGCCAGACACACGCCACCTCAGCTGCTGCCTGACACTTCCGTGTTCGCCAGGCACACGCTACCTGCACAGAGCTCTCAGCTGCATTGTCAAAAGGTACCATCCTTACTTGCCATATTGAACTTACCTTACATAAACTCTTGCCACTCGGGGGGCGGAGCCGACTACCAAGATGGAAAGTCGCATTTAGGAGAAGCTCCGTGTGATAGTTTACATTGGGACCAGATAAACATGTAATCCATCGCACTTTTTGGCCCTTATCAGACTGGTACCCCTTCATAATCAGCACTGCTGCTGCAGATCACAAAAAGAGGAGTAAGACCCTGTACCGGAGCCACTCAGACACCGGAGTTACATCCAGACCACGCCGGAGACGGGCCCACTCATTACCCGCAACAGGTGAAGCTGCAGATCATCAGTGTCCCGCTCCGGACTACAAGTAAGACTTTGTTAAAGGCCACCTTAGCATCTGCACCTTAACTCGCACTAAGACACCGGGTGGGGCCCGAAACTAGATTCACACGCCATCTTAGACTGCAGCAGCTCTCAGTGAAAGCGCACGCAGCGCATACATTTTTGCTCAGGGGTACAGCGTAAGGGCCTTAAAACTTATGGACTTTGCTCATGAAGTAAACACTTACTTGGGACATTCTTGCTAATCGGATAGTAAGTAAGAAAAAGCACTTTTTACGACCTAATCTGCACACGTGGCTTGATGCGACACAAATAGTTTTGCACCCTGCCTTCAGATCACTAAATTTGGAGTCGCATTTGAATCTCAATGGGACACAAACCTCATTAAAGGCACAAACAATCGAAGTGATTCAAGTTAGCAATAACGTATAGACTCACTGAAAATCTTATCACCCCCACTAGGCCGCAAGCTGCAAACATATAAACAGCACAGATTACGCGCCAAGTTGCACGGCATCACTAGAATCACAAGATGTCTTCAAAGCGGCTCACAAAAGGGGACAAAGCAGCAAAATCCACTTCAGCTGCAAGCACCAAATTGAACACCTATTTTAAAGCCTTAACCACCTCACAGCACTCCGATGCAGAATTAGATGAAGAGGCAGGAGAAATGTCTACAAACACATCCCCTAAATCAACAACATCAGAGAAAAGTGCCCCATTGACAAGGGCTGATATAGATTCTTTACCAACCAAAGCAGACTTTAATACCCTATTGCATCAAGTTGCAAAGATTGTAAAAGATGGCTTGGCAGAAGTCAGGAAAGATTTAGTAGATATGGGGGAGAGAATTGAATATATAGAAGAGCAAGCAAATGACACTAATATTGTATTAGATGGTCACTCTAGATGCCTCTCGATACAAGACATTGAAATTCAGCAATTAAAGAGCCACCTGGAGGATCTAGACAATAGGGGGAGACGGCAGAACCTGAGAATTAGAGGAGTACCTGAGAATGTCACACAGGATCTCACCCCACAATACCTGCAAAGACTTTTTCATTTTCTAACAAAAGATAACACTGCACCCCCATACCAGCTAGACAGAGCTCATAGGGCACTTAGACCCAAACCGGGAGATACTGACCCCCCACGGGATATAATCATTAAATTTCATCAATACCAAGATAAAGAACTGGTCGCGCAAGCAGCGAGGAAAGCATCTCCCCTCAGCTTCGAAGGTCACACAATACAAATCTATGCAGACCTTAGTCCCATGACCCTGAATAACAGAAAAGAAGCCAGGTACCTCACCGAACACCTGCGAGAACTGGAGATTCCCTATAGGTGGGGATTCCCCTTCTGCTTAAGAGTAAACAAAGGAAACAAAGTTGCCACTTATAAATCCACTGAGGATCTTGAAGAATTCTGCAAATTGATTGACATTCCACTGCCTACCCTACCATCAATACACAAGAAATCCCTTACAGGAACCAACCTAACAGGGGAGACGCAGCTTCCACAGCGGCCCCATTGGCAAAAGGTCAACCGGAAAAGAACAAGAAACCAGATCCCACCAACACAGAATATCTCGAAAATGGTGGAGGACACCTGATTAATTAGGTGCAAGACCTAAAAACAAGGACGTTCGTCCAAAATGAGAGCTCACCCTCCATCAGAAGGGCTTTAAATTGAGAGTATTAAGACCTAGCCGAGACCACATATACCTGAAGCATGTGGAATTCAAGAATCTAATAATAACTGTTTCCCTGTAGAAGCTAGATGAATACTGAGCTAATTCTATAAACCCCACAAGATATGCATGTAACATAGAATTCATATACTGTTCATTTCCCAATGTGAATGTTGAGATTATTTCAATTTCTATCCACCCCCTACCTAGTTTAATTTAGACACTACTGTGTTTAAAGATCAAGATATGTTATTTGTTGTTGATAGCTTTGTTATGTTATCATTGATTTTTCTTGTTATTGTTGTTCTGTTTTTAAGAAGTCAGCAAACGATTCCTCAGAGATACTATTCCCACATAGGTGTTTCAACTGTTCATGAAGGCATTAGAAAATCTAGTAAGCCCGGAAATAGAGAAAGCAGCGGTAAGTCTCGTACTTTTCTGGGGGCGGGGGGGGCTGGCCTACACCACAACACAGTACACGCCAACAAACCAACCGATAAGCAAATCCATTCAGATCTAGTAGATTATGGCTCATAAACAGTTAGTGTTGCTGTCCCAAAACTGTAGAGGCCTTAACTCTCCCACAAAGAGGTCTATAGCCCTTAACCACTTCCGTAAACTTAAGGGTGACATCATTTTCATCCAAGAAACCCATTTTCTGGGATCTCATGCCCCAAAATTTAAATCAATAGATTACCCTTTGGGTTTCTTTAATGACAACCCAAACAAGAAGATAGCGGGAGTTGGGGTCTTGTTCAATAAGAATGTCCCCTTTCAATTATTAGATAAATATGTAGACAGTGAAGGCAGACTCCTTATACTGAGAGGTTCTATATTCGAAACGCCAGTCACATTGACTTGTGTTTACGCTCCCAACGTGAAACAAGCAAGGTTTATCAGGAGGGTATGTGAAAAACTCCTCGAACTCAAGACGGGAATATTAATAGTGGGTGGTGACCTGAATGTACCCCTAGAACCGAAAATAGATAGCTCAGCTTCTAGCTCAAAGGGACCCCATAATGTCAGCATAAATGTCGCAGACAGCCTTAAATCAGTATCTCTAGTGGATGTATGGAGACTACAGCATGCACGCTCCAGAGACTTTACCTTTTACTCATTTGCAAAGAAATCATACTCTCGAATAGACTACCTGTTGTTAGAACACAGTCATCTCACTTTAGCAACCCACACAGAAATCACCCCGGCAGCTTGGTCTGACCATGCGACTGTACTCTTAGAGATGGACTGGCCTACTAAACCTCTGAGACACTCATTTTGGAGAATAGATGACTCACAACTCCACGACCCTGTGATAGTAAAGGACATTAGGGTCAAACTGGAAGAATACTTTACTCATAATTCTGACTCAGTAGATACGAAGGGTGTCCTATGGGAAGCTCATAAAGCGGTAATAAGAGGCAATCTTATTAGCCACAGCATTAGATTAAAGAAACTCCATAACCTGACTTACAAAGAACTAGCGGCAGACTTACACAGAGCAGAAAACAATCATAAACAGACTCCTGCTGACGATAGGTCCCTCACTAAATTAACAGAGGCTAGGCTAGCATTTAACTCATATCTAACCAAAGTAGCTCATAGGAAGGCATTATTCTTAAACAAAGTGTATTTCCAGGGAGGGAATAGAGCGGGAGCATTATTAGCAAAGGCCCTACATAAAAAGACAGCCAAACACCATATTTTCACAATAAAAGACAGCTATGGAAATAACACCCATAAGAGTCCAGAGATAGCGGAAGTCTTCAGGCGCTTCTATGACAACATCTATAACCTAGATAGGTCCCTGCCTTCCCCAAATGCAATAGATATAGACAACTATTTGAGGTCAATAGACCTCCCAAGACTAAGCGAACAACAAAAAATGGTACTAGAGGAACCAATTACAATACAAGAAATCCTTCAGGCTATTAAATCTCTGCCTACAGGAAAGAGCCCTGGGCCAGATGGCCTATCGAATAAATATTACAAAACATTTAGTACGGTACTAGCGCCCCACCTGCTCTCACTGTTCCAAGCCATTGATGAAAGAGAACAATTTCCCACCCTAACAAAAGAAGCGCATATCGCAGTGATACCGAAGCTAGAAAACCTATCAGATACCCCATCTAAATTTAGACCAATATCCCTCCTAAATACGGACTTGAAAATCTACGCGAAAATCCTGGCAACTAGAATCAGTGCCTTTCTCCCTTCCTTAATACATACAGATCAGGTTGGGTTTGTCCCTGGCAGAGAAGCCAGGGACAACACCATAAGAGCTTTACAGTTAATAGAATATGCTAAGACACAGGGATTAAGCTCCATATTATTAACGTCTGACGCAGAAAAGGCGTTTGACCGCCTTAACTGGTCTTTTCTATTTGCCACTCTAGAAAAATTTGGCTTTGGAAAATTAATAATAAACAGAATCCAGTCAATGTACCTTAAACCAACAGCAAAGATTAAAGTAAATGGTGTATTGTCTGATTCCTTTCAGATAGGAAATGGGACAAGGCAAGGATGCCCTTTGTCTCCCTTACTATTCGTGCTGAGCATTGAGACACTGGCAGCGCGTATAAGACAGAATGAGCAAATTAAGGGGATATCTTTGGGTCCTAACAACTACAAGGTCTCGCTTTACGCGGATGATGTACTGCTATCTCTTACCTCCCCAGACACATCCCTTCCCGCGGTGACAGAGGAGTTTAGGGAATTTGGTAAACTATCGTTCTTCTCAATTAATCACCAAAAGTCTGAGATATTAAACATAAATTTAACGGAAAAGGAGTTAGACTCGCTAATGAGGGACTGTCCCTACCAACTGCAACCCAAGACAATTAAATATCTAGGAATAAACCTAACGCCCAGAAATAAGCTTTTGTTTAGTGCTAATTTTAAATCACTCTATAACAACACACAGTCTGACCTGAAGGACTGGGGGTCGAAGCCCATCTCTTGGTGGGGGAGGATTCAAACATTGAAAATGACAGCTCTCCCCAGAATCTTGTATATTATGCAAGCACTACCATTACATCTTCCACACAACTTTCTCAAGCAACTGCAGGCTTTACTAAATAAATATGTTTGGGGCTCGATAAAACCTCGAGTAGATAGGAACACTCTCTACAAAACTCTAGCGACCGGGGGGGTGGGACTTCCTTGCATAGCGACATATTATAGATCAATAGGAGTACAGAGGGTATTAGATTGGAACAGGAACGAGGCTACAAAGGCTTGGATAACGATTGACTCCCACATACTGAAAACCCCACAAGTGGGATCCCTGTGCTGGATTCCCAAGTCACATAGACCAGTAGCGACTACCACCTTCAAATTCTACACCTCAGTATTTATGATTTGGGATGAGGTCCTGAGGACTTGCCCTTCCATCTCAACATTGAGATCACCCCTAACCCCAGTGTCCCCGAACGCAGAATTCTTGGGTGGCATGGACTATAGCCTGGTAAACAAAACTCTAGATGAGATTGGATACACGACACCCATACATAAGGTTTTGAACGGACAGAGACTTAAAGACAGACAAGAACTAGGGGACATCCTGAATGGGGCTTTTGCAAGCTGGTTAAAATATGGACAACTGCGACACCTTTTTGACAAGTCTGAGCATAAGCCTGACTGGACGAGACCTATGACCCGCTTTGAGACCATATGCACTGCTCAAGGCCCCCTACGACACACATTATCATTAGCAAAATCCATATTACAGGGAGACGGCAGGGTTACACGACCGTCATATACAAACAAATGGCAGCAAGACCTAAATATTGCCCTAGAGGACAAAGAATGGAGCAGGATTTATGCTCTGGTGAAGAAATCATCATCATCCACTAGAATTTTAGAGCTCAATTATAAGTTATTGTCCAGGTGGTACCTGACACCATCACGCCTTAAAAGTATATACCCAAATTCATCCGATCTCTGCTGGAGGGGATGCAGCTTCAGGGGAACTATGTCCCATATGTGGTGGGACTGCCCCGTGGTCAGGCCATTTTGGCAGGAGATAGAACTCTTTTTTAGACAACTATTGGATGACACATTTACACTAACCCCCATCATTGCACTATTGAATGCCCTCCCCAGAAACATATGTCAACTTAGACAAAAGGTGATCCAGTTCTCCCTGAACTCAGCCAGGTCTTTGATAGCTAGCAAGTGGAAAACCCCTGTAAAGCCTACAGTGCAGGAGTGGCTGAAACATGTAGATGACACTCTACTTCTAGAGGAATACAGTTATTTTAAAACACAAAGAAAGGCCTTATTTCTAGACATCAAATTATATTGGGATCTAACAAAAGCAAGTTTCACACACTCACGGCTGGCCGAGCCCCCAACGCCCCCAGGGCGAGAAAAGATGATAGACTCAGGGAGGTAATTAATCACCCCAGTAGAAGTATTAATGTCAGACTGTAAACTATGATACTAATGAGCACATAGCCACCATATTGACCGCCCAGTCTATATTTATACCGGGATAGATGTATTTCAGAAAGTACTTTTTATACGTTAAGCTAATGTGTTTTATATCGCTAAGTTCAGTAGAGGGATTTAAAATAAATTGTAGACTTTGACACTACTGTGCACACTGCCTTCAAAATGCCCACCTAAGCTATGTCTACACCAGGAAAGATGTATCTCAAAAGTAATAGCTGTATGTTAAGCTGACATGACTCATGTTATTATGTTAAATGTTTTAAGATGTATTTTTGTGAAAACCAATAAAACTTTTTGAAAACAAAAAAAAATAAACTCTTGCCACTCATATCCTTTGTCAACGCTTGGTAAGGTTCATCATTACCATTCAGATTAATCTTTAATTTTTATTTTTTTTATGCGCAATGTATTTTTCCTCAAGCTAGCAATCTTAAGAGTCATATTTCATTCTTTCTGATCTTTTTGTTTATGTGTGGATTACATTAGCATCAAGTCAATGTTAATGTGTTTGCATAAAACTATATTACTTTTCCCTATATTCAAGCAGTATAGAGTTGAGCCTGCCTCTAGACTGCTAGAAATAGGAAACACACCTATTATTTTAACTAGCAATATTTTAGCTAGTAATAAAGCAGAAAAGTAACATTTTAATGTTTGTGGAATATTACAGTAACAGTAGAGGAGATTGTGTTTTGTGAACATCTAAATCTCAATGAAATGGGCATTCATTTTACCTCTAATATACAAAAACACACTATCGAGTTCCTTGATATAGTTTTATCTTGGGGCGAATATTACAACTTGTGTACCTCCACCTTCTTTAAACCTGTAGATTGCAATAACCTCTTGCATTTCTCAAGTAACCATCACACAAAATGAAAGACTAACATACTGTATAGTCAATTCTGTAGAATTAGAGGAAATTGCAGTACTGTTGGAAAATATTAATGAACAATCGGAGATCCTAATTGAGAGATTCAAAGAAAAGGGATATCCTATGGGAATAATTAAAAAGGGATATGAAAAAGCAGGTAGTCTCGATAGATCTGTGATTCTCAAATCGAAAAAAGAAAATCTGAATAAGAGAGATGACATTACTGGGGAGAGAGAAAGTCAAACTCTGTTTGTCACTCAGTATAACTCTAATTTCAAAATAATCCAGAAAGTACTTTCAAAACATTGGTCGATTATTTTTGAGAGATCCCATACTTGAGATACTTGATGAAAAACCCAAATTGGTTTTTAGAAGAGCACCCAATCTTAAACAGACACTTGCCCCAGCAAAGTGGTAGTGTCTAAAAGAACCTTAAAGGGACACTGAACCCAACATTTTTTCTTTCGTGATTCAGATAGAGCATGACATTTTGTCACTTTCTAATTTACTCCTATTATCAAATTTTCTTTATTCTCTTGGTATATTTATTTGAAATGCAAGAATGTAAGTTTAGATGCCGGCCCATTTTTGGTGAACAACCTGGGTTGTCCTTGCTGATTGGTGGATAATTTCATCCACCAATAAAAAAAATGCTGTCCAGAGTTCTGAACCAAGAAAAAAGCACAGATGCCTTCTTTTTCAAATAAAGATAGCAAGAGAACGAAGAAAAATTGATAATAGGAGTAAATTAGAAAGTTGCTTAAAATGTCATGCTCTATATGAATCACGAAAGAAAAAATTTGGGTTCAGTGTCCCTTTAAACAAGAGACAACTAAGTAAGAATCAAAAAAAGAAGGGAGTACAGGTGAATATCGAAAAATTAGAATATCGTGCAAAAGTTCATTTATTTCACTAATGCAACTTAAAAGGTGAAACTAATATATGAGATAGACTCATTACATGCAAAGCAAGATAGTTCAAGCCGTGATTTGTCATAATTGTGATGATTATGGCTTACAGCTCATGAAAACCCCAAATCCACAATCTCAGAAAATTTGAATATTGTGAAAAGGTTCAATATTCTAGGCTCAAAAGGTCCCACTCTAATCGGCTAATTAAGCCATAACACCTGCAAAGGGTTCCTGAGCCTTTAAATGGTCTCTCAGTCTGGTTCAGTAGGAATCACAATAATGGGAAAGACTGCTGACCTGACAGTTGTGTGGAAAACCATCATTGACACCCTCCATAAGGAGGGAAAGCCTCAAAAGGTAATTGCAAAAGAAGTTGGATGTTCCCAAAGTGCTGTATCAAAGCACATTAATAGAAAGTTATGTGGAAGGGAAAAGTGTGGAAGAAAAAGGTGCACAAGCAGCAGGGATGACCGCAGCCTGGAGAGGATTGTCAGGAAAAGGCTATTCAAAAGTGTTGGGGACTTTCACAAGGAGGGAGTGGACTGAAGCTGAAGTCAGTGCATCAAGAGCCACCACACACAGACGGATCCTGGACATGGGCTTCAAATGTCGTATTCCTCTTGTCAAGCCACTCCTGAACAACAAACAACGTCAGACGCATCATACCTTGGCTAAAGAAAAACAGGCCTGGTCTGTTGCTCAGTGGTCCAAAGTCCTCTTTTCTGATGAGAGCAAATTTTGCATCTCATTTGGAAACCAAGGACCCAGAGTATGGAGGAAGAATGGAGAGGCACACACTGCAAGATGCTTGAAGTCCAGTGTGAAGTTTCCACAGTCTGTGTTGATTTGGGGAGCCATGTCATCTGCTGGTGTTGGTCCACTGTGCTTCATTAAGTCCAGGGTCAACGCAGCCGTCTACCAAGCAATTTTGGAGCACTTCATGCTTCCTTCCGCAGACGAGCTCTATGGGGATGCTGACTTCATTTTCCAGCAGGACTTGGTACCTGCCCACACTGCCAAAAGCACCAAAACCTGGTTCAATGACCGTGGGATTACTGTGCTTGATTGGCCAGCAAACTCACGTGACCTGAACCCCATAGATGGGGCATTGCCAAGAGAAAGATGAGAGACATGAGTCCGAACAATGCAGAAGAGCTGAAGGCCGCTATTTAAGTATCCTGGTCTTCCATAACACCTCAGCAGTGCCACAGGTTGATAGCTTCCATGCCACGCCGCATTGAGGCAGTAATTGCTGCAAAAAGCGCCCAAACCAAGTACTAAGTACATACAGTATGCATGCTTATACTTTTCAGAGGTTGTTCTATGTACAATCCTTGTTTTATTGATTGCATGTAATATTCTAATTTTATGAGATTGTGGATTTGGGGTTTTCATGAGCTGTAAGCCATAATCATCACAATTATGACAAATCACGGCTTGAACAATCTTGCTTTGCATGTAATGAGTCTATCTCATATATTAGTTTCACCTTTTAAGTTGCATTAGTGAAATAAATGAACTTTTGTACAATATTCTAATTTTTCGAGTTTCACCTGTATATAAATGTGACAAAAAAAAAGATGTTTTATGTGTAAAATTTTTTTTTTTTTTTTTTATAATTTAAATTTTTTATTGAGGTTATAAGAATAGTACAACCAATATGAAATAACAAAAAAATACATATAACATATGATATGATAAACAGCTATATGCAAGATAAAACAACAGTATTACAGTGGGTCTGTATAAGTAATCATCTTGAACCTCATTTTTATATTTATATTAAGTTCTGTAATGGGTTCCTCAATTGATAAGGAAGGTTACTCTTGAACCTTACATAGCTTATGAACATTTGAGGAGGAACTTGGCATTGGAAGTGGCCACTTTTGGGCCTAGTGTGGGGATAGAAAGATGGGGAAAATCAGCAGGTGAGAGCTGCTTTTAGAGAATAAGCAGAAAAGGAAAGAAGAGAGAAAGAGAGCGGGGGGGGGGGGAGGTGGTTGGGTCCCTGTTGTGGATGTGTGCCATCTGAGGGTAAGAACATAAAGGAGATGTAGTGAGTTGATGGGACATAGTTAGGAGGGATAATTAAAGAGGAGGGTATTATGGACTATAGGTGCGACATTATTAACAGTTAACTGAGTAAGGTGGATTCTTACAGAATAGGCTCAGTGGGCCCAAATTGTGTAATGTCTAAAGCTGGGACTGGAGCATTTTACATACAGAAAGACTATGATGATAGGATGTTGTTATGTACACAGTTACCCTACAAAACAAAATGTATAAACTACAGTACAGAGATACGTTTAAATAGATTATGAAACTTAAGCTAGCTGATTATATGAGTATCTCTCACCTGGTGGCAATAAGAACATGTACAGGGTATATGAGGCTACCGTATCCATGAAGAGTTCAGATATGTCTTTTGCGCTATCTGTAGTTAGCCTGTTCTAGTTTTTATACATAGTATGAGATAAGTATGTTTCCCTTAGTAAAGAGCAATTTAATTGACAAACACACACATCTGTGATAATATTGGTGTAGTAACCACGTCTGGTGTGATAGCCGTTAACATATGGGGTGATATACCGGTAGCCCATGTAGTTTCCAGATACAATTGCTAAACCCACTCATCTATAGTGATAACTGTATAATACCTAAGATCAGAATTAGAATATATTACATACAGGAAGACCATGGAAGTGGTATATTGTTATGTACACTGTTATCTTACTAAACTAAGTATGTAACCTGCAGTAAAAAGATGAGGCTATATAGGTCCTTATACATAAACTAGCTGGCTATATGAGTATCCCTCAACTAGGGACAATGAGAACAGGCTCCGAGTATGCACCATCAAACACATTGTGTGCCAGGATATCATAGCGGTGGTATGATTGTCGAGAAAGGTTAACACACATATCAACATGCACATCTCCATATATGAGGACAAGCACAATGCACCTTTAACTAAAAAATATTCTAACTTCTAATGGCAAAGTTGGCAGAGAGTGAGCCCCATAAAGAGAGGATAAAACTGTATAACATGAGCCAGTAGACTGATCCATAACTAAAGTAGGATATGTGAGGACAGAGCACATTTCTAGGGGGGGTATATGTAAACAGGGAGCATCAAGTAAGATTTCAGACATGCAGTTGTCATACTATTGATTCCTCATGTTAATAATGGATATATTATCTGTAAAAAGAGTGGGAGGCTAGGGACATACCTATATAAACTATGACTATATGGTGGCGTTATCTCTGACTGTCAAGAAATATGGTGGAGCTCTCTTTACTCTTATTACACTTATTCTAACCTAGTACACCAGTTAGACAATAAACTCTATTAATTATAGCTCCAATGGACAGCATAATAGTGGCAGATATACATTATCTTAACATATATTCTTTTATCCCAACAAGTGCACATTTAGTAGGTATAATAAACATATATGCGGTAAGACCTAGCTGTGCAAAAGTATATACTGAATATGACCGCACCTACTCATAAAATAGATTTGTGCAATTGTAAAATAGCAAGGATAGAGATGTCCACTTGAATGTGATATTGGAAAATGTGCATTACATGAGCATAAACCTTAATCAACTAAAATTAAACATAGTTCCCCTATGGATAAAGTGTCTCAAACATATAAACAACGAGTAAGAAAAGTGGGTTCAAACTGAGCTACAATCTGGCTTTCTAACCAGGATAAGCAGTTTAGTTTCAAAGAGCCAAGGTATCGATCCTCCTATATGGCTAGAGCGTGTTCTCCCATGTGGTAAAGGGTTGCAGATTGACCAGGGTCCCATAGTGACCTCGGCATTTTATTCGGATCTTCTGCAGCAGTCCAGCAAGTATTAACAGCGCTCAGCAAAAGCGCATCCCGAGAGGAGCCTGAAACCCAGCATACCCCAGTCCATGTGTGATGCAGCCACTCGTGAGTGAGATATATAAAGCGGAAATCTTCGTCTACCTGATAAGGGCCGCAAGAGTTCCCGGTAAGTGGATGAGGGATTAGCAGCTTAGCGCTGTGTCGGAGCCTCTTAGTATTTACTGCGTGAGAGGTCTGAAGCCCAGTATCGATCAGTCGAGCTGTAGTTGCTGCAGCTTTCTTCTGACCACTAGAATTTGGCACAGCACTCCGGGAGCTCGTAGGTGGTGCCTCATTGTGAGGATTACATTGCTTTGGCCTTGCGAGGACTGGGGCATGCTGCAGGGAACAGTTCAAAATAGAAATTTCCATCTGTGTTGTTGATCCCGAAACTATAGCTATAAGATGACAGTCTGCCGGGACTTGGGGCAGATCCGTGTTGCTTTTCGGTGGGTCAAGTTCCGGCCAGTCTACCTCCGCCTTCACTTCTCCAGTCAGTGCAGTCTGTCGTGATGGATCTCTTGCCAATCTCAATTCAGCAACAAGAGCTTGCTGGTGGCGGTCCATGGAGCGCATTAAAGCGTGTATTGCCAAAAGAAATTGTCGCTCCATTAGAATGCTGAGGGTGCTATTGTAAGAAGTATGGTTCTACTTGTTAAGGTAGTGCGTGGGCAATTGCGAGTATAGTGATGAGAGCGTCGCAGCAGCCCCAGCTAATTAGTAGGCCTCAATGTTAGTAATATGCCAGTTACATGTCAGCTTATTCTCACACTTTACGATCAACTTCCCAAGATATAGTAGGGGCCAAATATGAAGTTATATTAAGTCATAGGGTGCCATAAAATAGTATCTTAATAGTCAGATTGCAGGAGCTCTAAGATGGCACGTCCTGTTGCTTCGGCAGCTGGCTCCGCCCCCTATGTGTAAATTTTTGACACATGGCTATAAGAGTATTAAATCTAATGTCACAGGAGAAAGTTTTTCATTAGAGAATCGTTGACTTGTAGCTCTTCATTTGTAATATATATTCTGACATGCAAATGTAGGCAACAATATTTAGGTTGTACGACCCTTAATGTACGTACTAGGTGGAGTGAACACTTATGGAATATTAAAAATAAGTCACTTAAAAACAGTCGGCTAGATTTAGAGTTTTGTCGGTAAAGACCCGCGTAGCTAACGCTGCTTTTTTTCCTACCATTGCTTCCAAACAACGCTGGTATTTAGAGTTGTCTGAGGGGCTGCGTTAGGCTCCAAAAAGGGAGCGTTGAGCCGAATTTACCGCCACTTCAACCCTCAATACCAGCGTTGCTTACGGTAGCGGTAAGCTGGCAAAACGTGCTCGTGCACGATTCCCCCATAGGAAACAATGGGGCAGTTTGGGCTTAAAAAAACCTAACACCTGCAGAAAAAGCAGCGTCAAGCTCCCAACGCAGCCCCATTGTTTCCTATGGGGAAACACTTTCTAAGTCTGCACCAAACACCCTAACATGAACCCCGAGTCTAAACACCCCTAACCTGACACTTATTAACCCGCCGCCACCTACATTATCCCTATGAACCCCTAATCTGCTGCCCCCAACATCGCCGACACCTACATAATATTTATTAACCCCTAATCTGCCCCCCCCAACGTCGCTGCCACGTAACTACAAGTATTAACCCCTAATCTGCCGACCGGACCTCGCCGCTACTCTAATAAAGTTATTAACCCCTAAACCGCTGCACTCCCGCCTCGCAAACCCTATAATAAATAGTATTACCCCCTAATCTGCCTCCCCCAACGTCGCCGACACACAACTTCAAGTATTAACCCCTAATTTGCCGACCGGACCTCGCCGCTACTCTAATAAATGTATTAACCCCTAAATCTAAGTCTAACCCTAACACCCCCCTAAATTAAATATAATTTTAATCTAACAAAATAAATTAAATCTTATTAACTAAAGTATTCCTATTTAAAACTAAATACCTACCTGTAAAATAAACCCTAATATAGCTACAATATAACGAATAATTATATTGTAGCTATTTTAGGATTTATATTTATTTTACAGGCAACTTTGTATTTATTTTAACTAGGTACAATAGCTATTAAATAGTTATTTACTATTTAATAGCTACCTAGTTAAAATAATTACAAAATTACCTGTAAAATAAATCCTAACCTAAGTTACAATTAAACCTAACACTACACTATCAATAAATTAATTAAATAAATTACCTACAATTACATACAATTAAATAAACTAAACTAAATTACAAAAAAAACAAAACACTAAATTACAAAAAATAAAAAAAGATTACAAAAATATTAGGGTAATTACACCTACTCTAAGCCCCCTAATAAAATAAAAAATCCCCCCAAAATAATAAAGGTCCCTACCCTATTCTAAATGAAAAAGTAATCAGCTCTTTTACCAGCCCTTAAAAGGGCTTTTTGCGGGGCATGCCCCAAAGTAATCAGCTATTTTGCCTGTAAAATAAAAATACAACCCCCCAACATTAAAAACCACCACCCACATACCCCTACTCTAACCCACCCAAACCCCCCTTAAATAAACCTAACACTACCCCCCTGAAGATCTCCCTACCTTGAGTCGTCTTCACCCAGCCGGGCCGAAGTCTTCATCCGATGGGGCAGAAGAGGACATCCAGACCGGCAGAAGTCTTCATCCTATCCGGGCAGAAGAGGACATCCGAATGGCAGACATCTTCATCCAAGCGGCATCTTCTATCTTCATCCATCCGGAGCGGAGCCATCTTCTTCCCAGCCGACATGGATCCATCCTCTTCAACCGATGCCTACTTGCC
This sequence comes from Bombina bombina, assembly GCF_027579735.1. Taxonomy (NCBI): domain Eukaryota; kingdom Metazoa; phylum Chordata; class Amphibia; order Anura; family Bombinatoridae; genus Bombina; species Bombina bombina. Next base: position 427,710,060 of record NC_069504.1, on the reverse strand, counting down.
GAATGAAGGTTCCTTTAAATGACGTCATCCAAGATGGCGTCCCTCGAATTCCGATTGGCTGATAGGATTCTATCAGCCAATCGGAATTAAGGTAGGAAAAATCTGATTGGCTGATTAAATCAGCCAATCAGATTGAGCTCGCATTCTATTGGCTGATCGGAACAGCCAATAGAATGCAAGCTCAATCTGATTGGCTGATTGGATCAGCCAATCGGATTGAACTTGAATCTGATTGGCTGATTCAATCAGCCAATCAGATTTTTCCTACCTTAATTCCGATTGGCTGATAGAATCCTATCAGCCAATCGGAATTGAAGGGACGCCATCTTGGATGACGTCCCTTAAAGGAACCTTCATTCGTCGTTAGTCGTCGGGAAGAAGAGGATGGCTCCGCGTCGGCTCGTCTGAAGATGGCTCCGCTCCGGATGGATGAAGATTGAAGACGCCGCTTGGATGAAGACTTCAGTCAGATGGAAGACCTCTTCACCGCCCCTTGGATGATGACTTCAATCGGATGGAAGACTTCTTCAGCGCCCCTTGGATGATGACTTCTGCCGCTCTGGATCTCTTCTTCAGTTCCATCGGTGGGTCGGCTGGCTGAGGGCGGCTAAAGGTAGGATGATCTTCAGGGGGGTAGTGTTAGGTTTATTTAAGGGGGGTTTGGGTTAGAGTAGGGGTATGTGGGTGGTGGGTTTTAATGTTGGGGGGGGTTGTATTTTTATTTTACAGGCAAAAGAGCTGTTTTCTTTGGGGCATGCCCCGCAAAAGGCCCTTTTAAGGGCTGGTAAGGTAATAGAGCTGGTAACTTTTTAATGTAGAATAGGGTAGGGAATTTTTTTATTTTGGGGGGCTTTGTTATTTTATTAGGGGGCTTAGATTAGGTGTAAGTAGCTTAAAATTGTTGTAATATTTTTGAAATGTTTGTAACTTATTTTTTTTATTTTTTGTAACAGCTTTTTTTATTTTTGGTACTTTAGTTAGTTTTTTTAATTGAATTTAATTGTAGTTATTTGTAGCTAATTTATTTAATTAATTTAATGATAGTGTAGTGTTAGGTTTAATTGTAACTTAGGTTAGGATTTATTTTACAGGTAATTTTGTATTTCTTTTAGCTAGGTAGTTATTAAATAGTTAATAACTATTTAAAAACTATTCTAACTAGCTAAAATAAATACAAAGTTACCTGTAAAATAAATATAAATCCTTAAATAGCTACAATGTAATTATTAATTACATTGTAGCTATCTTAGAGTTTATTTTACAGGTAAGTATTTAGTTTTAAATTGGAATAATTTATTAAAGTATAGTGTAGTGTTAGGTGTAATTGTAACTTAGGTTAGTTTTTATTTTACAGGTACATTTCTCTTTATTTTAACTAGGTATCTATTAAATAGTTAATAACTATTTAATAGCTATTGTACCTAGTTAAAATAAATTTAAAGTTGCCTGTAAAATAAAAATAAATCCTAAGATAGCTACAATATAATTATTAGTTATATTGTAGCTATATTAGGGTTTATTTTAAAGGTAAGTATTTAGTTTGAAATAGGATTAATTTAGTTAATAAGAGAAATATTATTTAGATTTATTTAATTAATATTTAAGTTAGGGGGTGTTAGGGTTAGTGTTAGACTTAGGTTTAGGGGTTAATAATTTTATTACAGTTGCGGCGGTGTAGGGGGGGCAGGATAGGGGTTAATAAATTTATTATAGGTGGCGACGGTGTAGGGGGGCAGATTAGGGGTTAATAAGTTTAATATAGGTTGCGGCGGGGTCCGGGAGCGGCGGTTTAGGGGTTAAACTATTTATTTAGTTGCGGCGGGGTCCGAGATCGGCAGGATAGGGGTTAATAACTTTATTATAGGTGGCGGCGGTATAGGGGGGGCAGGATAGGGGTTACTAGGTATAATGTAGGTGGCGGCGGTGTCCGGGAGCGGCGGTTTAGGGGTTAATACATTTATAAGAGTTGCGGCGGGGTCTAGAAGCGGCGGTTTAGGGGTTAATAACTTTATTTAGTTGCGGGGGGCTCCGGGGGCGCCGGTATAGGGGGTAGAACAGTGTCAATAAAGCTGTCAAAAAGCCGAAGAGCAGCGAGATCGGATGAGTGATAACTATCACAGTCCGCTGCTCATCGCCCCGTACTTGGTGCGCGGCTTTTTGACAGATTTATTGATAACTGTGGCACGATTTTTCAGGTCCGCGGCGGCGATGGTAGGCAAGCTTTGGCGGGCGTATTGGGCTGGCGAAGGCAGGTAAAGTAGACACGTTGATAACTAGAGGCCAAAGTGTAAATATAAAAAGACTGTGCACATTTTGTTAATGGAAGTAAATTGGAAAGTTGTTTAAAATTGCATGCTCTATCTGAATCATTAAAGTTTAATTTTGACTTCAGTATCCCTTTTAATGGAGCTGCGATTGATGGGTTTGAATACACACCACCATCTCTCTGAGCTTAAAGGCACAGCCAAAAACCAAAATTGTTATTGTTTAAAAAGATAGATAATGCCTTTACTACCCATTCCCCAGCTTTGCACAACCAACTTTATAACATTTAAACCTCTAAATTTCTGCCCGTTTATAAGTCACTACAGACAGCCTCTTATCACATGCTTTTTTATTTGCCTTTCACAAGTGGAGACTGCTAGTTCATGTGGGCCATATAGATAACATTGTGCTCACACCCGTGGGTTGTGAATGACACTGGACTAATTGGCTAAAATGTAAGTCAATAGATAATAAATAAATAGCGATGTGATCAGGGGGCTGTCAAAATAGGTTTATATACAAGGTAATCACAGAGGTTAAAAGTATATTAATATAACCATGTTTGCTGTGAAAAACTGGCGAATGGATAATAAAGGGATTATCTTTTTAAACAATAAAAATGTTGGCGTTGACTGTCCCTTTAAATACTGGTACACTGGCCCTCACAGCATATGTGCGTATGCCGCTGAAAAACAGTAATACGTTTTACTAGAACCCTTTTTGCCAAGGGAAGCATATTGCAAAAATGCTTCTATTTAAACTTGAAATGTACGTTTCAAGTTTGAACTACCTATCCATTTAAAGGACCAGTAAATACTGTAATTTGCATAATCAATAAGACAATGCAATAGCAGTCGGAATTTCAAATGAATATTAGATTTACATTTTTTTACAAATTTCAAAGTTATGTCTATATCCACTCTTGTATCATGTGACAGCCATCAACCAATCACAAATGTATATACGTGCATTCTGTGAATTCTTGCACATGCTCAGTAGGAGCTGGTGACTCAATGTGTAAATATAAGATGTGTAAATATAAAAATATCTTTTTAAACAATACCATTTAAATACTGGTACACAGGCCCTCACAGCATATGTGCGTATGCCACTGAAAAACAGTAATAACTTTTACTACAATCATTTTTGCTAATGGAAGTAAACTTAAAAAACATGCTCCTATTTAAAATTGATATGCACCCATGCATGTTTCAATTTTGACCTTTCTATCCCATTAATAATAAGTAAAAGACTTTATAATATACTTTTATTTTTTAACCCGCACCTATTTCTGTAGTTAAATTAAAGATACATAAAACCAAAAAAAATTCTTTCATTATTCAGATAGAGAATACATTGGTCTTCTAAATAGTAGTGAATTACATCTTAGTTTAGACACATACACAGAAGCTTAAGTGCCTAAGAAATGGTCATCCAGGGCTTTAAAGGTATAACATTAGATATGCATGCTATAATGTGGTATTATCCAAATTAGCATACCCTAGCCTTACAATACCGGAGGAAGCATTTTACTTGTATTAGGCTTCTAACCAGACATTGTTACAAGCTTATGGAATAATTAGTTTTGTGTCTTAATACTAACCATTTACTCTAGGTTACATTTAATAAGTGTAGAAACACAACTCAATTTTAGGCTTGACAAGGTTTAAAGTACTCATTAGTAGTAAACAAACTGAGCATGTGACAGGAGGATAAATTCAGAGAATATTTACATATTTGTTTTTTTCTTTTCCTATGCATACCAACATTGTGTATTAGTTTGCATGTCTTCATTACCTGATGATATGTTTGATCTTACTAATTATCTTGTAATGTGTAGATATATGTGTCACTTTGCCAATGATTGTTAATAGATGTATGCAGGTTAACATACAATCTCTGATCTGTGCCCCCGCCCCCTCCCTGATTGTGGTACTTTGTTTTTAACCAATCACAGGTACAGAGTCACTTTAAGAGGAGTAAGCCCTAGGGTTAAATCACAGTTAAGATTGCGGCTTTCGCCTGGTTTCAGCTGGTTTCTACACACAGGGGACTCACATGCAATAAACTTAGTTGCATTTTCAACGTGTTGATTTTTAATTTTTGGACTAAATAAAGCTCATATATATTTTTTACCTACAGCTCCAGTGCTCCTCGACTTTGTTGTTCTTAAAGTCGATTGGCTCTATGATTGTGCCCGCTTGTGGTTTTGCCATCCCCCGCAGCTGGAGTACATGGATGGGAGATAGGTGCTGGGTGTCGAGTGACGTCATCAGAAGCGGCCGCTAGTTGCATCGCTGGAGGGAACGCTGACAGATCAGAGCCGCAAATACAGCAGGAGAGAGGTTTCCTATACTTACCGACTCTCACGGCCAGGGATATGGATCACGGAGCATGACCTGAAGAGGGGATTCCCACCAACTGGGGTAAGAAAATATCGAAGCCCTAATATTGTTAGATTGACTTAACGGCAACACTACCCAGTGGGAGTGTGGGACCCCGTAGACCAGGCATGCGAAAGGGAGACTCACTGAGTTTTTCACACCCGCCCTTTACATTTAACGGAGTCTGGCTCATGGAGCAACTTGGGGAATGAGTGAAATTATTATCCTTCTGACTCTTACGTGCTTTTTGCAATAAGGGACATTGACTGTTATACACCTACATATCTCCATGCACTTATCAAGCATTAACTTGGACATTTAAGTCTAATGGAACGTTTGTAATATTTTTTCTCCTGTATTACTTGGCATTGCTTTTCTCTCTACAGGATAGTCCTTATCTAGTGTCCTTAGGACTCCTTAGCAGCTCAATTTACCCTTTTTTACATCAAAACCCTTATTTTTGCATTTTTCAAAAAATGGTTACTGTTTCTTTAAGAGATCCATGGGCCTACATATTGTTATGGCAATAAGCTCTGCCCCCTCTCCTTTACAACCTTTTCCTCTCTCTGGTTCAGCTGTTGTGTATGTAATCTGGTGTATTTTTAGGCATTTTGTGTTTTATTCTGGCAAGTTTAACCCCTTCTATGCCGCTAAGGGGGTTGGGTTTTTAGAACATTTTTCTTTGCTACTTCATTTTCATTCTCTTAGCTCTTTTATGTTCTGAGGTGTGCTGTGGGCTAGTACTGGTGTGAATCATTTTATTCCTAGTTTTTATACAGCAACTTGCTTTTTAATCGTGTATCCCCCTCTCACCTTAACCCCCTTTAACCAACTAAGGGACACTTTGCAGTGCTGCCCATCCTGTATTACCACAACTTGGTTTATTTTCATGCAGCAAGCTGATCAAACTGCCTTAATTTGTATAATTAGTTTATATATTTTAAAAGGCTTATCAACTGTAAATTAACAGTTTGCATATTCATTTCTCAACTAGGACTTTTTTTTATATATCTCACCTGCTTGGGATACTAAACCCAAATTCTTTCTTTCATGATTCAGATAGAGCATACAATTTTAAGCAACTTTCTAATTTAGTCCTGTTATCAATGTTTTTTGTTATTTTGCTATCTTTTTTTAAAAAGCAGGAATGTAAAGCTTAGGCGCTGGCCCAATTTTGGTTAGGAACCTAGGTTACACTTGCTTATTAGTGGCTAAATATAGCCACCAATAAGCAAGCGCTATCCAGGGTGCTGAACCTAAAATAGGCTGGCTCCTTAGCTTTACATTCTTGCTTTTTAAATAAAGATAGCAAGAGAATGAAGAAACATTGATAATCGCAGTAAATTAGAAAGTTGCTTAAAATTGCATGATCTATATAAATCATTAAAGAAAAAAATTGGGTTTAGTATCCCTTTAAATTTACATAAAAACTGTATACATATAATATTACATGTATGTCCTTGCTGCTAGAGTATGATCAATTATTAGAGAGAGTTTCTCTTCAACTATTTTATGGTTGCATGACCTTCCACAGGGTGATGTAGTAATCTCTGTTACATGCATGCTTATAACCATATGCATGGCGTTTTTTTTTTGGTCATGCTCATACCATATTTTAATTCCTGCATATCTAATTCTAGTAGTGTTCTAACTTCTAAGGAATACAGATTTAAAATGGCGTACTCTACTTACAGTACATAAATACAATGGGCCAGATTACAAGTGGAACACAAACAATTGCGCACCAGCGATCTCGGGTTTGGTGTTCAATTTGTCTCGTTTTACAAGGATTACATAGTACAAAGTAAATGTGATCGCTTGAGTGCAATTGAAGTTAAAGCTTGTTGGGCTAGCCCAACCTCAGAACTCTGGTTAACTGTTTAACAAAACAAAAAAGTGCCACAAAACTCATGAAAAATACATTAAAAAGTACATTTACACTCATAATAACACCATCTAATAAAAATGATTTTATTTTATAAGGGCTCAAAGATATGAGATATCAGGTGTTTGGGAAAAAAAGTTAGACAAAGGGCTTTAACATAGACATATATGTCTATATCAGTGTTAATTTTGACAACAAATTTCAATTTAGTCTTAGTTTTAGTCTTTTTACTAAAATACCATTTTAGTTTTAGTCGTATTTTAGTCATCTGAATTGTTTTAGTTTTAGTCTAGTTTTAGTCGTATTTTAGTCATCTGAATTGTTTTAGTTTTAGTCTAGTTTTAGTCGTATTTTAGTCATCTGAATTGTTTTAGTTTTAGTCTAGTTTTAGTCGTATTTTAGTCATCTGAATTGTTTTAGTTTTAGTCTAGTTTTAGTCGTATTTTAGTCATCTGAATTGTTTTAGTTTTAGTCTAGTTTTAGTCGTATTTTAGTCATCTGAATTGTTTTAGTTTTAGTCTAGTTTTAGTCGTATTTTAGTCATCTGAATTGTTTTAGTTTTAGTCTAGTTTTAGTCGTATTTTAGTCATCTGAATTGTTTTAGTTTTAGTCTAGTTTTAGTCGACTGAATTTCCAGTAGATTTTAGTCGGCTAAATCCCAGTAGATTTTAGTCAACTAAAATCTAAGGGGTTTAGTTAAAGTGTAATGCGTTATTTAAGCATTTCTCTGTCATTTGCAAACTGATTACATACTCCAGGAGTAAACATAATACCTGTTAATATTTATGGTATTAAGGTTTAAACATGCAATATAGACACAGATTTAGCCGTTGTGATATGTAACATCTTTATTAAACTTAAAATTAAATAAAACCAAGTTTCATAAACAAACAGAAGTGCAACTTTAAAATATAAAAAAAAAACTGTAAACTGTATTGGCTGTATTGAACATATTACCCAATATAAAACCTTTAACAGTTCTCTGTTAATAATTAAAACAAGTATCAAGTAACTCAACACAACAAAAAGTTTCTGCAGATAGCACAGGCACAGCATAACTTAAACCCATACTTGTGGGTTATGCTTATTTCTATAGGAAGAATCAATTGATTGTTCACAGATTCGAAAAAGTTTCGGCAACGATATTAGCACTGCTCTAGAACTTCCAAACTCATTATATACTCCTGGAGTAAAGGTTTATTAACCTGTTTTTATTTATGGTATTAAGGTTTGAACATGCAATACAGATTTAACAGATTTAACTGTTGTGGTATATAACATGTCTTTATTTATCTTAAAATTTAATAAAATTAAGTTTCATAAATTTTACAAAAGAGCAGTAATTAGATATGGATTGATTATAACAACTTGCATAAAATGTTTTTGTCAGCAAATTTTGATTTAGTTTTAGTCATAGTCTTTTGACTAAAATGTCATTTTGATTTAGTTTTAGTCATAGTCTTTTGACTAAAATGTCATTTTAGTTTTAGTCGTATTTTAGTCATCAGAATTTCTTTAGTTTTATAGTCATTTTAGTCTAGTTTTAGTCGACGAAATTAACACTGGTCTATATATGTATACATATGTATTTATGTGTGTATATATGTATTTGCTGACATACTGTATATACACATATTAACACATAAATACATATGTATGATATATGGACATTTATATAAGTGCATTTGAGCCCTTTGCACTTAAGTAGATGAAAACATGTAAAAGCATATTTATGCAATATTCATATTTAATAAAGTGTTATATTGTGTATTTACTATAAATATTTGACATTCCATTGTGCTGCAGATAGCTGAATGTGTTCTAAGTATTTATACATAGATATTCATATATACAGTGGGGCAAAAAAGTATTTAGTCAGCCACCAATTGTGCAAGTTCTCCCACTTAAGAAGATGAGAGAGGCCTGTAATTTTCATCATAGGTATACCTCAACTATGAGAGACAAAATGTGGAAACAAATCCAGACAATCACATTGTCTGATTTGGAAATAATTTATTTGCATATTATGGTGGAAAATAAGTATTTGGTCACCTACAAACAAGCAAGATTTCTGGCTCTCACAGACCTGTATCTTCTTCTTTAAGAGGCCCCTCTGTCCTCCACTCATTACCTATATTAATGGCACCTGTTTGAACTTGTTATCAGTATAAAAGACACATGTCCACAACCTCAAACAGTCACACTCCAAACTCCACTATGGTGAAGACCAAAGAGCTGTCGAAGGACACCAGAAACAAAATTGTAGACCTGCACCAGGCTGGGAAGACTGAATCTGCAAAAGGCAAGCAGCTTGGTGTGAAGAAATCAACTGTGGGAGCAATAATTAGAAAATGGAAGACATACAAGACCACTGATAATCTCCCTCGACCTGGGGCTCCACGCAAGATCTCACCCTGTGGGATCAAAATGATCACAAGAACGGTGAGTAAACATCCCAGAACCACACGGGGGGACCTAGTGAATGACCTGCAGAGAACTGGGACCAACGTAACAAAGGCTACCATCAGTAACACACTATGCCGCCAGGGACACAGATCCTGCAGTGCCAGACGTGTCCCACTGCTTAAGCCAGTACATGTCCGGGCCTGTCTGAAGTATGCTAGAGAGCATTTGGATGATCCAGAAGCAGATTGGGAGAATGTCATATGGTCAGATGAAACCAAAGTAGAACTGTTTGGTAGAAACACAACTCGTCGTGTTTGGAGGAGAGAGAATGCTGAGTTGCAACCAAAGAACACCATACCTACTGTGAAGCATGGGGGTGGCAACATCATGCTTTGGGGCTGTTTCTCTGCAAAGGGAACAGGACGACTGATCCATGTACATGAAAGAATGAATGGGGCCATGTATCGTGAGATTTTGAGTGCAAACCTCCTTCCATCAGCAAGGGCATTGAAAATGAAATGTGGCTGGGTCTTTCAACATGACAATGATCCCAAACACACCGCCCGGGCAATGAAGGAGTGGTTTCGTAAGAAGCATTTCAAGGTCCTGGAGTGGCCTAGCCAGTCTCCAGATCTCAACCCCATAGAAAACCTTTGGAGGGAGTTGAAAGACCGTGTTGCCCAGCGACAGCCCCAAAACATCACTGCTCTAGAGGAGATCTGCATGCAGGAATGGGCCAACATACCAGCAACAGTGTGTGACAACCTTGTGAAGACTTACAGAAAACGTTTGACCTCTGTCATTGCCAACAAAGGATATATAACAAAGTATTAATATGAACTTTTGCTATTGACCAAATACTTATTTTCCACCATAATTTTCAAATAAATTCTTTCCAAATCAGACAATGTGATTGTCTGGATTTGTTTCCCCATTTTGTCTCTCATAGTTGAGGTATAACTATGATGAAAATTACAGGCTTCTCTCATCTTCTTAAGTGGGAGAACTTGCACAATTGGTTGCTGACTAAATACTTTTTTGCCCCACTGTATATATATCTATACCTATATATAATCATCTATATATATATATATATATATATATATATATATATATATATATATATATATATATATATATATATATATATACAGTTGTGCTCATAAGTTTACATACCCTGGCAGAATTTATGATTTCTTGACCATTTTTCAGAGAATATGAATGATAATACAAAAACTTTTCTTTCACTCATGGTTAGTGTTTGACTGAAGCTATTTATTATCAATCAACTGTGTTTACTCTTTTTAAACTAATAAGGTATACCAAAGCGCCAACTATACGAAGGCTGGGTCTGGACCTAATGCAATATTATCAAACGATTACAATAAACAATTTATTGAGTACACAAATAAGTTAAAAACATGGATCCATGTATAAACAATCAAATTTATACAACAATAATAGCTAAATGAATAGTTAAAACAAATAGTTATGTAACGGATATAGCATTTAAAATTGTGCAAACATTGCTCTTAAAAATATTCATAAAAAATTCCAAATTTAGTATAAGGCTCACAACAGAAATTCAACTTTGTGTTTACCATATACACATACACAAATTTGTACAGCAATAATAGCTAAATGAATAGTTAAAACAAATAGTTAAATAGCAGATATGGCATTTAAAATTGTGCAAACAATGCTCTTAAAAAATATTCCTAAAAAATTCCAAATTAAGTATAAGGCTCACAACAGAAATTCAACTTTGTGTTTACCACATACACATAATAGGTGAAATATATTAGTCAGTTATATAATATTATCTAACCAATAATGTTCTCGATTCTATGCAATACTAAATATTGCCAATAGTGACTAATGTGTAGGGCTCTGAGTAAGACCTTTAACTGTGTGTTTACCACATACGCATTGTCAAGTAAAAAATATTGTGACAGCAATAAGCCAATGTAAAGAATGTGTATCAAAAAAGTTGTGTGCAAAAAATAGTGTACAAAAGATATTAATGGTCAAAAAATAGGTTGATCTTCAAAAAACGTGAATTAAGAACAAAGATTGTGAAAAATGAAAAACCAAAAATTTACAAAAACATTGTGGTGTGTTCCAATAGTAACTTATATAAATGTAAATAATAGTCCAAAAAATAGTCCAACAGTAAAAACTTAATAGAAAAAATAATCCAACAATAAATTATAATAAGTAGTGTGTCTCTTTAAGAAAAAACAATAATCCTTAAAGTGTTGTGAATCCTAACAGCAATAGTTATGGTGATTTTCCAAGTGTTTTATACTGAATAGCAGTGTCAGTATTTGCTAGCCTTTTCCAACCCAAAATTGTATCTTCTTGGCAAATATTTTGTTATAAAAAAAAAAAAAAAAATAGGTTGATCTTCAAAAAACGTGAATTAAGAACAAAGATTGTGAAAAATGAAAAACCAAAAATTTACAAAAACATTGTGGTGTGTTCCAATAGTACCTTATATAAATGTAAATAATAGTCCAAAAAATAGTCCAACAGTGAAAACTTAATAGAAAAAATAATCCAACAATAAATTATAATAAGTAGTGTGTCTCTTTAAGAAAAAACAATAATCCTTAAAGTGTTGTGAATCCTAACAGCAATAGTTACAGTGATTTTCCAAGTGTTTTATACTGAATAGCAGTGTCAGTACTCGCTACACCATCATATCTTTCTTTTACAGAAGGATCATCCAGGGATTATAACAGATCACAGGTGAGGATGGTTACCTTTAATAGCCATTCAAACCCCTTTGTGTCAACTTGTGTGCATGTTATCAGGCCAAAATCACCAGGGTATGTAAACTTTTGATCAGGGTCATTTGGGTAGTTTCTGTTGTCATTATGATTTAAAAAGAGTAAACACAGTTGATTGATAATAAATGGCTTCAGCCAAACACTAACCATGAGTGAAAGAAAAGTTTTTGTGTTATCATTCATATTCTCTGAAAAATGGCCAAGAAATCATAAATTCTGCCAGGGTATGTAAATTAATGAGCACAACTGTATATACACAATACTATGTAAAAGTCTTAGGCCACCAAATTTGTTGTTTTAGGAAAGGTTTAATGGCCATCCATTTTTATTTTTCGGTCTCTTTATTAAGATACAAACAGAAAATACGTACACAAAATATAAAAAAAACTAAATTTTCAAAACAAAATTACTTTTTTCAGGCAAAAGTCAGTACAGTATTTAGTGTGACCTTCCTTGGCACTAAGCACATCTTGAACTCTTTTGGGGAGACTGTCCTGAAGTAATCTTCTGGTATATTATACCAGGTTTCTTTCAGCACTTTCCATAGTTCTTCTTTAGATTTAGGTTGTCTTTTATTTCTTTCTCTGTCCTGGTGATCCCATATTGCCTCTATAATATACAGGTCTGGAGGCCAGTCTATGACTGTCAGTGTTTTATCAGCTGTTTTTCTATCCAAATATAATTTCACTGCATTAGCAGTGTGCTTGGAATTGCTATCATGCTGAAAAAAATAAAACCATTCCCAATCAGGTGCTTTCCAGAAGGAATAGCATGATGAATTAAAACCTGTCTGTACTTTTCAGCTTTCATGATTCCATCAAGTCGGACAATATCACCAACACCACTGGCAGATATGCAGCCCCAAACCAGGACAGACCCTCCACCATGTTTCACTTAAGGCCGCATGCACTCATTCTTGCATCTCTCTCAAACTCTTCTTCTAAATTGGTCCCAAAAATTTCAAACTTGAATTTGTCACTCCATAATACTGTTTTCCACTGATCTTCATTCCAATCTTTGTGAGCTTTAGGATACCCTGTTCCCTTTCCAAAAAAGTGGTTTCTTGGCTGCTACCCTTCCACAAAGACCATCCCTGATTGTTTGCTGATTTACCTTTTAGAGTGTCCTTACCAATGCAAAAGTAGGATTTTATGTCTGTCAAATACTGTGATCTTTGGCATTTTTAATGAAATTATGTGATTGAAAGTTGGTATTATTAGCAAGCGTCCAATGAATTAAATTCATACCACATGTGTATGTAATGCTCAAGCATTTTTTACACAAACCTGGTGTAATAGACCTTTTTGACAGCAGTCATTTTGACATGATATATATATATATATATATATATATATATATATATATATATATATATATATATATATATATATATATATACAGGGCTCAAAATTTCCACTAGCCATTGGCGAAGGAAAATGTAATAGTGGCCAGTGAAAGTTAGTGAGTGAATGTTGGGCTACCTGCTACAAATATTATCTAAAGGGATATATATATCCATTAAAGGGCAAGGATATGATATTTCTCTAGGGCTCTACGGACCCCATTAGTGCTTAGACTGTTACTTCTAAGAGGGCAAACAGGGGCAGAGAGAAATTGGAGAGGAAAACGTGAGAGTGGAGAAAAAAAAAGAGTGAAGAGAGAGGAGAGAGAAAGAGTAAAAAGAAAAGATATGGCCTGAGAGAGACGGGATGGGGTAAAAAGAGATTGGAGAGAAAAGGCAGTGGAGAAAGATAGATGAGAGATGATAATTATAAAACAATGTTTCAAGAGAAGTAACAAAAAGTGCTAACACTTAAAGCAAAGGTTAGAACAGTGATATCGCTGTAAGAAGCGTAACACAAATACTTAACACATAAAAGCTGCTCAAAAAAGTATCAAACGTTATAGTCACCAAAAACAGGGGCTATTGTTGAAAGCCTCAAGTATGATAAACCTGTTTGTCCCAGGTGATGTTCACAACAGTCCTCAATATGTAGAAGGAGGTGTTAATGGTAGAGCACCTTTTCCATAGAGATGCCGCTGTACAAAATCATATGGGTCTCTTGTCCATACGAAGGTATCCTGTGGGTGTAAACAAGTGGGGGGTGGTATAAAACAAATCAAGGTGGTATAAAACAATCAATTTATTGCACATATAAAAAAGTTTGCTTACCAGAGGTAAGAAGTTTACAAGCAGTGAAAATTTATCGAATGCTGCATAAGTGTCCAAAGAACTCCTTCAATCAATTATCGCCAGAGTTGAATAGCCTGAACCTGTTTGTGGCCAGCAACTTGTGTCAAACAACTGGCTGATACAGAGGCCTGGACCGTCCAAAAAGCTCAACGCGTTTTGCCCAGTAACGTCTGGGCTTTCTCAAGAGTTGCATACAAAGATGCAAAGGAAAGAACTTTTATACCCATGTGCTACTTTTTGAAATCAGTAACAATGGTAATTTACTCAGATTACCATGCATTATGTGTTCAGTACCAATCTACTTTGTGTCAAAAAGCAAATTTTAAAAACATATTTTAAAAAACTAATTAATAATGGCATTATTTAAAGAAGACATAAACAAACATAATTATAAATGTGCTTATAAGTATGATTAGAATATTGGCACAATAAAAGAAATAAAGGAGAAAAATAGATGTCATCATTAGAAACTAAATTGCTACTGATATTATAAAATACTGATGTTATAAAATACAGATATATACCATATTAGAAAACATTACCAGAGATAAAAAGTTGAATATTTTGGGAATAAAGATTATATACACACTTGTTTACGTACTTATTTAAACTTGTTTTATAGGAAGGTTTGTACATTTAGGCCTATATTTAATCCCTTTGGACTGAGACTTTTTAATTTATAGATCCATTCTGTCTCTTTTTGCCAAAGTACTCTAAGTATATCTCTTGTGGCTGGGGCTAACCAATCTATTATCTGGATCCTTATTCCACTCATGTCCCCAAAATGTATTGTTTTAAAGTGATATGGTACACTATGATTCTCAAAACCAGTTTTAATGTTATACAAATGCTAATTAAACCTTTTTCTGATCTTACGTTTGGTTCTTCCTACATAGATCAATTCACATTTGCATCTTAGTAGGTACACTACATAGGTGTATTCACAATTGCATCTATGTTTTATTTGGTAAAATTCCGAACAATTATAATTTGGGTATTTATCCCCAACATAAGTACACATATTACATCTACTCTTATTACATTTATATGTTCCTGTTGGAATAGATAACCAATTGCTTAAAGTATTGCTCCCTCCCAAATTGGGTTTATTGGTCACCTAAGTTATTGGCTGTAGTTTACTGGGTGCTAAATGATTCTTTAGGTTCCTATTTTTCTTAAAGGTGACTACTGGCCTTTCACTTATCACATCTTTTAGTAGAAGATCCGATTTTAAAATGTTCCAGTGTTTATTTAGAACCTTCTTGATTGTCATGACCCCCTCATTATATGTCGTTATAAATCTGACTGAACTTTGCTGTTCTTGTGGTATACCTATTTCCCTATTGTTCGGTTTACCTTTTAGTAATGTAGACCTCTCCATATTAATTGCTTTTACTATAATCTTATTTAATAGGGTAGGGTTATATCCTTTATTGATGAATTTAGACTCTAGTACTTTAGCTTCTTTATGGAAATCAGATAATTCAGAACAATTACGTCTGATTCTCATATACTGGCTGAGTGGTATGTTGGTTTTTCACATTTTCAAATGTGCACTTCTTGAGTCCACAAAACTATTCTTGTCAACCAATTTCCTATGATTTCTTACCAATACCTTTGTGTTAAGCTTCATACAGCAATATCACTGTTCTAACTATTGTTTTAACTACTGTTTTAACCTTTGTTTTAAGTGTTAGCGCTTTTTGTTACTTCTCTTGCAACTTTTCTTACGTTTGTATCTTTTTACAATAGCAGCTTCACTTTACCAATATGGCTATGAGGAATAGATTCAGTGAAAATATAGCCAGGTTAGAGACACAAAGAGATGTTAATCTTCTAAGTGATAATCCTGCTACAAATTCTAATGAGAATGTAAATCCCAAAGATTTGTTTAATACTTTAGAAGATTTGTTACAGAAGGATTCCCGTGATTGGCAGGATCATGTCTTGTTAGACGATTATATTTTGCATAGTGTTATACCAAGAGGGTTACAGGTATACAAGAAACCTATGTTTATTTTGGATGAAGTGGAATTTACCACTGATTGGGAGAAAGCATTTCACACTTGTTCTACTACCCTGATCAATATATTGATTAGATATAGGGAGAACCTACTTGAAAAATTAGAAAAACACATTAATAAAGTAGTAGATGATTTACAGCCATTCAAGTTGGAAGAAAAATAGAAAACATTAAATACGAATATGCATGCTCGAATCACTAAACTGGACTAGGAGCTAATAAGCAAAAAAATAAATAAATAATTAAATAAAGATTTAGAAGATTTTAAGAATAACAAAGTCTATACGTATAATGATCACACCACTGAAAGATACTTAGAGGATAATATAGAAGCACAGACTTGTACAGTAGGTACAAATAGGAAAGTTAAAAACTCTGACCCATTACAAAAAAGGTATACAAATAGGATTAATGTTTACCCAAGGCGAACCCACACCTTGTATTATCCAAAGGATACATATGATAACAATAAAAAATCATTTACTAAACCATATTTTAAGAAAGATAATACTGGTAATTTTTATAGTAATCAAAGACAGACACAGGAATATCCAAGGAATAATAATAGTCAGTCATTACAATAATAATAATCATAGGAGTTATAATTATTACAATAAACAAGACCACCACACTAGGAGGTTTAGTGAGGACCAATATAACAGCAATAGATATAATACCACGAGAAATAACAGACAATATATTCAGGGAGGACACACTAATAGCTTTACGAAAGTAACACAGGTACCGGAGGGAAATAGATATGAAGTATTGAATTCAGTAGATGACCCCACTTATTTTCATAAACCAAGGGAAACAGTATGGCCTAGACTAGGAGCAAAACCTATATCACCCAATTCAAGTTATTTTTTAGGACATTATCCCCCAACCCAAAGAGTAAAAAGGAAAAATATGGGAATGGAAAGAGATTCAGTCACTTGGGAGACAAGAAGGAGAGCCCCAAAAAGAGCATTAGAACTAGACGAGGGACAAGAGGAGGAATAAGAACACAAGTGGTAAAACAGAAAGAAATGAATTTGGCCCACCTCAAAAAAGAAATTATAAATCTGTCCGATGTTGACCTCTCTAAAGATATTAGATTATTGGGTAAGGGGTTAAATTATGCACCCAAATCACTTCCCAACAAATTTGAAGTCTATAGGGAAATTCAAAAATGTATCCGCAAATTAACGTTAAAACGATATTATGTGAAGGATAAATTGAATCGTATACAACCAAATAAAGAATATTTGGAAGGGAAGGATATAGATACATTAAAAATACTTAAACAATTTGAAAATGAATCATATAGCCCTAATAATAATACTGGTAATTCAATTACAGGGACTGACAATATGAATGAGCTTTATAATTCAGGGTAGGCCCCTCCTTACCTGTAGAAAAAGCTAGGCTCCCCCTTGCAACTTCCTCTTCTTCTCCGGATCCTGGCTGAAGCAGTTTTGTTAGCAGTTCTGTTACCATCAGTGCAGCTATGCATCGTTCCAGACGCTCTACTTTGCCTCCTAGGCGTTACCAGTCGGAGCAGGAAATTCCTGGACCTGCAAATGAAAAAATAAAGATAAGTGTTCCATCTGTTTCTAATGTTTCATCTGTTACTGAGGACGATTTAGATGTCATTCCCCCAACTCAATATACTACTGTTTCAGCTCAGGTCCATAATGTGGAAGAGCAGGGGAATATTAATATTGAGCTAGCTCAGGAAACCCCCATATCTCAAACATTGCAGTCCCAGCAAGTTAATTTGCCCCTTGATAGTGTTCAGGCCTCATTTATTAGTGCTGTCCCCCCTGCTGCTATGTCAGCAGTTTCAGACCTGTTAAAAAATATTATCTCTGCTATGGCTGCATCCTCCCCAGGGCCCAGCACAGCTCCGGTTGTTCCCCCTCATAATCCTTCTGGCCAGGACCAAGAACAGCCTTTAGTTACCCCCAGCAGGCCTCGCCCTTTGTCACCTCTAAATGCGGCACCACACGTGGTAGCACGCGGTCCCCAGCCCGGCCGGGACATGGCCTATGCAACCGCTGCTCAACCCGCCGTTCAACCTGCCACACAAGATCAACCTCCCCCAAGGCGCACTATTTCTGAGGCCTGTAGTAATCCTGGGCCTACGCTTCAGTCCCCAGGGCCTAGCAGTCTCCTAGGCCAGCCGCGTGGTCCGGGGCCGTCTTCCGGTGAAAACGCCATGTCAGTGACGTCACCGGAAGCGGCCAGCGGCACTTCCGGCTTGGCAGACTCCCGCACGGTCGCAAGGACATTGGCTCCCGGTGCAACACTACATGCAGGTGAGCACCGAGAGTCGTCCTTGGCCGTTGGCGGGTTATCAGTGGGGGATCGGAGGGGCATTAGCAGCGCAAGTAATCAGCGCAAGCGGCCAGCACATATGAACGCTAATCCTCAGGGGCCTCAAAGGGGTCGCTCCATCATAAGAGGTAGTACCAGGCAGATAGCCAGTAATAGAGGTAGAGGGGCACGCAGTGTTAACCATTCCAGGGTAATGAGGCCATTACAATTTTCGCAAGGGGGAGATAACATAAATGCTATAACGGGTCAATCGGCCATTCAGCAGGCCGCTCCCGATATTGTTAACCCACACAGGGCTGCAAGTGGTTTAATCCAAGCGGCCGCTCAGCCGCAGGGTATTTTCATTAACACACAATTGTCTGATCATAGTCTGCATGTGAATCAGGGCACAGATCACAGTATGCATGTGAATCAGGGCATTGAAAATCATTTACCACCCTCCATTGGTGTGAATGCGGTTGTGCATGGTGTGAACGTACAAGCAGCAGCTCAGGGACACAATACACCTCTTGTTGGCATGCATAGTTCAAACGTTCAAGCTTTAGGCCAGGGACAGCATCCCATCATGACAGGCATGCAGGGTGTACAAGCACTGCAGGGTGTACAAGCACTAGGTCAGGGACTCCACTCACCCATGGCAGTCACGCAGGGCGCTCATGCACAATCAATAAGTCAGGGTATCCATACCCCTATCATAGGCCAGCAGAGTGTGATTGCACAGGCATCTGCGAATGGGCAGTCAGGGAGTCAGGGATTTCATACCCCTATGGTGATGGCTGTGAATACTCCTCAGGTTGCAAACACTCCTCACACAGGTCATCCACCCCTTGCTACTGATAATCCAGACACATCCATTGGGCAAAGTGCTCGCCAAATTTTATCTCTTTTGCAGGGAGCAATTGGATCGCAAAGCGCTGATAAAGCACGAAGCACCACTGCCGCAGTCATGAACGGGGCTGATGCAGGAGTAGCAGGCATTCCAGGGGGAGCAGTAGCTACCACCTCCACTGTACAGCAAGGGTCATCCGGAGTTACCCTCCAGAACCAGCAAGCAGGCCAGCCCATTACCACCATGGATCAGGGACCTCCTGCCATTAGTCACGGTGAGAATGCTTTATTTACACACAATGACAATGACCATTCTTCTTCTGACTCATCCTCTTCTGACTCAGGGTCTGAGACTGACTCTTCCTTGGGTTTACAGGGGTCAGGCCAGAAGAAAATGTTCAGAATGATTAAGAAAATTTTAAAGAGGGGGGTCGCGCCAAATAATAAGCAGGATAGCGCAATTAACACCGCCCCGCAACAACCAGCAACCTCTACTGAGGTGCCAGCTGAACCCCTTCCTACCAGGGCCATCTCAGAAAGGCGAGCAGCCCTTTATGGGGATGCAAGCCCAGGCAAAATCTACTCATTGCACAGACACCTACGCAAAAAAGTGGTCAGTAGGATTCACCGTGGGAAATATGTTAATATATTTGACCTTTCAGTGGAGGCGTATAGGCAGAAAGAGAGGAGCGCTGAGGGAACAGGGCCTAAAAAATTTAAACGACCTGACACTTTTGACGAGTGGCTCCAGTGCTTCAGGGTTTTCTCCTCCTGTTATATAGAGAAGTACCCCTCCCAGAGTTTGGCTATCCTTAAATACACAGACACTATTCACTGGATTCAGCGTAATCACAGTGAAGGTGTCTGGAGGGAATATGACGCTGAGTTCAGAAGGAAAATGGCAGGAAATCCTACATTAACTTTTGATTCTACTGACAACCAGTTGTGGCAGCGGATGGACCCCAAGGGGGGCACACCCGCAGCTGTAAACTCAACTCAGCAATCAGCCCAGCAGTCCTTTCGCAACAATAGAAGCAGGAAAAGGGGGGGAACTTGCTGGCCCTTCCAGGATAAAAAATGCGACAAGGGTAGCGCTTGCGCTTTCAGACATGTCTGCAGGTACTGCTCCGGTTCACATCCTGGCGGTGACTGTATCAAACGTAGGGACAATGCCACTAACAATAAGCCCCCTTCAGCAAGCATGGGCCAGAAAGGCGGAAACGCCAGTTAAGGTCCATGCGATGGCACCCTGGTTGTGGGCCTACCCAGACCAGGCTGCGGCTCGTATGTTATGGGAGGGTTTTTCATTTGGTTTTCATATCCCCACAGTCAGGCACATTAGGGGGAAGAAATTTAATAGGAACCTTATTTCGGCATACCAACACCCTGACATAGTGAGGGATAAAATTAATAAAGAAGTGGCTTTAGGACGCATGGCTGGCCCCTTTACTGCCCCACCTTTAAATGATTTGGTCATTTCCCCGCTGGGGGTGGTCCCTAAAAAAGACCCAGGGAAGTTTCGCCTCATTCAGCACCTGTCATACCAGAAAGGTAGCTCAGTCAACGATGCCATTGACCCCCAACTCAGCTCAGTGCGTTATCAATCTTTTGATAGCGTGCTAGACCTGGTCAGGAGGGCGGGGCCAGGTGCTTTATTGGCGAAACTAGACATTGAGTCAGCATTTAGGCTTCTTCCACTTCACCCCTCAGTTTTCCATCTCATGGGTTGCAAGTTTGCAGGTGCGTACTATGTAGATCGCTGCCTGCCCATGGGCTGCTCTTTGTCATGCGCTTTGTTTGAAGCATTTAGCAGTTTCCTTCATTGGGTTGTAGCTTCAGAAGTGGGCAGCGATTCCATAGCACACTACCTGGATGATTTTCTCATTGTGGGGAGAGCAGGCTCAGATGAATGTATATCCACAATGAACAGAATGCGCAGCGTCATGAGACACTTCGGGGTACCCCTGGCAGAGGACAAAACACAAGGCCCCACGTCTTGTTTAGTTTTCCTGGGAATCGAAATCGATACCCAGGCTAGGCTCTGTAGGTTGCCACCTGATAAAGTTCAGGGCATGCTTGAGGCAGTCAGAGCGGCAGTCTCTAACTCAGTTATTTCCCTGAAACAGTTACAATCTATGTTAGGGTTGCTTAATTTCGCTTGCAGAGTTATCCCCATGGGTCGGGTTTTTAACCGTAGACTGGAAAGACAGCTTAGTGGTAGGTCAAACCCGAAGTCAAAAATAACACTAGGGAGTGATTTGCTAGCTGACCTCGTGGTCTGGGAAAAATTTCTCACGCGGTTTAACGGGATACGGGTCTGGCGTACCCTTCCCATGTCAAGCCAGTTACTGCACCTTTTCACTGACGCAGCTGGTTCGCACGGCTACGGGGCCTATTTCCAGGGAGAGTGGAGCGCAGAGCCTTGGCCAAAATCCTGGGCCTTACTCGCAACCTAACCCTCCGGGAACTATTCCCTGTGGTCTTGGCGGTCGAGCTGTGGGGTAATAAATTAGCGAACGGGACTGTTGTGTTCTGGACGGACAACATCAGTGTGGTTTTTGCGATTAATGACTTGTCAGCCTCCTCAGCAAAGGTTATTATTTTGCTGCGCCACCTGGTGTTGCGCTGTCTGGACCTTAACATCCAGTTCCAGGCCCGGCATGTCCCGGGTGTTAACAATGTAGTAGCCGACGCCCTGTCACGATTTGAATGGGTGACATTTCGCCAGTTAGTCCCCGGAGCTGCAGCAGTAGGTTTACGCTGTCCTGATTTCCTTTGGCAGCTCGTCCTTCCTGGATAGCCTTGCTTCCGTTGGTTCGCTCCTCCTTAGCACCATCCACTTGGCACGCCTATGCCCGCATGTGGTCCGAATGGGACAATTTCTGTGCGTCCAGGGGAGCCGATGCTGCTCAGGGATCTCGGGACACATTACATGATTGGCTGGTGAGTTTGCACGCTTCTAGGGTCCGTCAGGGGGCCATACAGTCCAAATTGGCTGCCCTATCATTTTTCTATAGGGCGTTATCCATTCCTGACCCAACCAATTCCTTTTTTATCAGACAGGTGGTCAAGGGTTGGGGCAGATTGCAGCAGCGGAAAATAGACACACGCGAACCCATCACCCTCGAGCGCCTGGAGCAATTGCTCCTGGCGCTCGACGAGGTCTGTATATCAGATTTTGAAGCGCTACTCTTCAAAACTGCATTTAACCTGGCCTTCGCAGCCGCTCTTAGAGTTAGCGAGATAGTAGCACCCTCCAGGCAGGCGTCAGGGGCGGGTATTCAATTACAGCATATCAGAGCGGCTCCGGGTTCCTTACTTCTTTTCCTTCCACGATCTAAAACAGATCAGGAGGGAAGGGGAACTTGGATCCCCGTTCACCCTCAAGTAAACAGCGCATGCTGCCCGGTTAACTGCGTTAACCTCTATTTGGCTCAAAGGCCGCCTGTCCCGGGACAATTTCTGGTCCACTCGGACGGCATATCCCTGTCCAAATTTCAGTTCGGTAGGGTTCTGAAGTTGGCGGTAGTCCAGGCGGGGCTGGACGCTAGCAGACTGGCCCCGCACTTTTTTCACATAGGGGCAGCGACAAACGCGGCGCAAGCAGGCTCCTCGAGCGAGGACATAAAACGTATTGGGCGTTGGCGCTCCAATTGTTTCAGAACCTATGTCCGTCCAATTGTTTAATGTTTATATGTTTATTCCGAATACTAAAATGTTTGTCTCCACAGGCAATACCCCCGGAGTGAAGAGAATATAGATCGTGGGCCACTCCTTTGTCCACTGGGCCTCCCTCTGCTGTGCGTCCCTCCCAATTGGCCAATCCCTAGGCTTCCCTTCCAACAAGGCATCCATTAGGTGGTTGGGTGATAGGGGGATGTGCTGTCCTCAATTAGCAGGAACCATATCTGAGGCCCTGGTACGCTGGGGTAAGCCTCATATTCTTATCCTTCACCTAGGGGGTAACGATGTGGGGGCCATACCAGTTCTACAGTTGATCAAAGTCATGCAGGCAGACATTGGGTGGCTAAGAGTACGCATCCCAGGGGTCATGATAGGGTGGTCCCATATAATTCCCCGTCTCCATTGGAGGCATATGTCTGCCCATACGGCGGCATACCGGGTTAGGAAGAAGATCAATGCGTCATTGGCAAAAACCGTCACAGGGTCAGGTGGCTTCGTGGTACGGCACGAAGCCATTTCGGCTGATAGAACTGAGCTTTATAGAAGGGATAAAGTTCACCTTTCTGATGTGGGGCTGGATTTATTCATAGGGGACATTCAAAAAGCACTGTCACCCCTCCTGTAAATCGGGTTGTGGGTTGGCGGCAAGGTTACCATTAAAATGCTTTCCTTGTGGCTGGAGATCCTCGGTCCTGTTGCGCAGGAGAAGGTCGCTAGGGGTGAGTGATGACCAGACTTCCGGGGAGGAGCGGTAGGCCCTGACGTGCACGTGATGGTAACCCTCCTTCCTCCCTTTTGAGGGATGGTCACGTGATCTCTGCAACCCCTCAGCGTCATCTCCTTAGGGCAGAGACCCATCTGCTGCTGTTCCCGTTGGGCCGGTGATCTCCTTGCTGTTCTGGGTTAGCTGGTCTCTATGCCGCCATATATTTTTCAGTTCTACCTGTTCTATCTAGTTGGTTAGGTTAATAAAATTTTATGGCCTGTGATGGTCACAAAATTTTCCCATAAAAAGCTTGTCTGTCGTTATTTCGCACTACATGCACATGTACATAGTTATTTAAATTAAGTTATGTTAAATTCTCTCCTCTGTGAAGAAGGATCCGGTAAGCATTTAATCCCTTAATGCAGTGTAGGGCTTAGTATAAGCCTGGAGCAGTCTAAGGGTTAAGGCTGTAGGAGAGTGGGTTAGAAGAGAGAGGGATGGTGCTGGGGTGCAACATTGTTGCAATTCAGGGTACGCCCCTCCTTACCTGTAGAAAAAGCTAGGCTCCCCCTTGCAACTTCCTCTTCTTCTCCGGATCCTGGCTGAAGCAGTTTTGCCCTCCCTCCCTTCCCTTGGTTAATGTTGTTGCAAATCGACGGCACCTCAATGGCAGGGCTATGGCTACTCACCCTAGGCCCAATAAGCCATTGCTGTAGGATATGGATCTCCTCTCCCTGTTATGCGGTTTACACGGCTTGGTAACAGGGAATCCTTATCTAGGTGGAAGATCGTCTTTCACCTTGGCGGCGGGAGATCCTCGGTCCTGTTGCGCAGGAGAAGGTCACTAGGGGTGAGTGATGACCAGACTTCCGGGGAGGAGCGGTAGGCCCTCACGTGCACGTGACGGTAACCCTCCTTCCTCCCTTTTGAGGGATGGTCACATGATCTCTGCAACCCCTCAGCGTCATCTCCTTAGGGCAGAGACCCCTCTGCTGCTGTTCCCGTTGGGCCGGTGATCTCCTTGCTGTTCTGGGTTAGCTGGTCTCTATGCCGCCATATATTTTTCAATTCTACCAGTTCTATCTAGTTGGTTAGGTTAATAAAATTTTATGGCCTGTGACGGTCACAAAATTTTCCCATAAAAAGCTTGTCTGTCGTTATTTCGCACTACATGCACATGTACATAGTTATTTAAAGTAAGTTATGTTAAATCCTCTCCTCTGTGAAGAAGGATCCGGTAAGCATTTAATCCCTTAGAGCTTTTGAATCTTTCTGTATACAATGAAGAAAGATCTATTTCTCATACCTCATTTAAAGGGAAATCAACATGTTATCCGGTAGGAATGCAGGGAGATACATTACCCACATTTAATAGACTAGTTTGTGAAGATTTTGAAAAGGAACTTAATAAGTGTAATATCAACAAATATAATGACAACCTTACTAAGAGAGAAAGATCAGCACTAAATACCATTAAAAAGAATACAAATATAGTGTATAAAGGTGGGGGTCTAGTTATACAAAATAGAAATGACTACCTACAGGAAGCCAATAAACTGTTAGGGGATATAAATACATTCAAGATTCTAAGTGAGGATCCAACAAAAACTTTCATCAAGGACTTAAACAGCTTTTTATTAAAAGCTAAAGATCAAGAAATCTTAAACCAGGATGAAATTATTTTTTTTTTAAATATTTAACTTTTTTTATTAGGTTTTTGTACATAACATTAATAAAAACAGGTTTATACATAACATTTCATAGTACTTGTACATTTTTGTACATATGCTTGCATAGTATTTGTCATTTATATTGGGTTATACATTGAAAGGGGAAAAGGAAGAATGGGGAAGGGAAAGGAGGGAAAAAAGTGAATCATTCAATACGTACAGCTAAGTTTTTCCAGACATTATTATTGAAAAGTATTTAGTAGAGTATGGTTAATCTTTCTGTTCCCATAAAAATATAACGTCTAAAATAAAGTACCATTGTAGATATAGTGTATTTTTTCAAGTGCTAGTATGTGATTAACTTCTTGTAGCCATTAACCAAAGGTTGTTTTTTTGTTGTTTTTTCCAGTAGCGAGGTATAATATGTTTAGCACAATTTAACATACATTGTAGGAGTTTTATATGGAGTTTACAACTTATCTTTGGACATCGGTTTAGGAGTATTAATTCAGGTGAAAGGGGTATAGATTGGCTTAAGATGGTATTGATATGAGTGTTGATTTGGCTCCAGAACCCTGTCATTAGTGGGCAGGTATACCAAATATGCAATATACTGCCTATCTTGCCACAACCTCTCCAGCATTTAGGCAAAGCCCCAGGGTAAATGTGTCTTAATTTTTGCAAAAATTAAAAAAACTACCATTACAAAAAATAACAAACGAAAGTATCCAAAACAATAAAAATTGTTCCTATTCTAATACCCTTTAAAGGGACAGTCAAGTCCAAAAAAAACTTTCATGTTTCAAATAGGGCATTTAATTTTAAACGACTTTCCAATTTACTTTTATCACCAATTTTGCTTTGTTCTGTTGGTATTCTTAGTTGAAAGCTAAACCTATGAGGTTCATATGCCAATTTCTTAGACCTTGAAGGCTGCCTCTAATCTAAATGCATTTTGATAGTTTTTCATAACTAGAGGGTATTAGTTCACGTGTTTCATATAGATAACATTGAGCTCATGCACGTGAATATTCCATGGAGACAGCTCTGATTGGCTATAATGCAAGTCTGTCAAAAGAACTGAAATAAGGGGGCAGTCTGCTAAGGCTTAGATACAAGGTAATTACAGAGGTAAAACGTGTATAATTATAACTGTGTTGGTTATGCAAAACTGGGGAATTGGTAATTAAGGGATTATCTATCTTTTAAAACAACAAAAATTCTGGTGTTGACTGTCCCTTTAAAAAAAAAATCCACCCCAAAATAAAAAACCCGAATCTATAATAAACTACCAAGGGCCCTTAAAAGGGCCTTTTGTAGGGAATTGCCCTTAAGTTAACAGCTCTTAAAAAGAAAAATCTGCTAAAAAAGAAAATCAAACACCCCCTAACAGTATACAAACCCCCACCCCCCCAAACCCACAAAATAAAAATAAAGTAAAACCTAATCTACCCATTGCCCTGAAAAGGGCATTTGTATGGGCTGCTCTTTTGCTGCCCATTAAAAATAAAAAATGTCTATTCTAAAAAGAAAAACCCAAAACGAAAAAAAATTACACAAAATAACAAATGAAATATCAAAAATAATAACAATTATTCCTATTCTAATTCCCATTTAAAAAAAAAAAAAACACCCCAAAATAAAAAAAACTAATCTATAATAAACTACCAATAGCCCTTAAAAGGGCCTTTTGTAGGACATTGCCCTAAGTTAAACAGCTCTTTTACAGGAACAAAGAGGCAAAGAAGCAGAGCTTTATTCCATAGTGAAGACACACAAAGTAACAAAGGAGGAGGGGGCATGGCCTTACGCGTTTTGTGCCGTGCGGCACTTAGTCATAAGATAATAGGTGAGTATGAACAAGGTAAGTAAATACCCTGCCACCACCAATCAGAGTTGCATACTCATTCATAATGTAATAAAAACAAAAGGAAAATAAAAAAGAAACAAAGATTTGTAAAAGTTAACACTATTTCACTGACAAATAACAAAATAACATAACATAGTACCCCTAATAACATATTTAGAATCACAAATAAATATATAAATTGCTAACCCAATTGTGGGAATGTGTGATTAACATGTTTATTATTCATAAGAGTTGGCATATCGATCCAAATACGGTGGCAAATTGCCACTCTATCACAGACACACAATACGGTAAGCTTTGATGATGATGTTAAATGTGTAACCATATTAACCAATAAACAAATCCTAATTGGGGTAATAAATCACAAAACATGTACCATATCATATACACAATAAGTCAAAATGATGTCAGATGACTTGACAATAGATGTCATCATAAAAACAAACAAAGAACCTGCATCTATCTGCATAAATACACTAACCATAGGCATGATAAAACTAAACTATTGCATTAAAGGAACATAATCCAATATGAACCGATTTCACAAATATATATTCTATATATAGTCAGTTTAGACTTAAGTCGATTCATAATTTCAAACCAACGCAATAGTAGGGAAAAATAATACATTAATTTTAATCAATTAAAAAACTGATATCCCATTCTTTGTTTAGGCCACTTGGTTCTCTGGTATTCAGCAAAATAATCCAATATAATTCTTTCTTCATAAGGATCTTATATTTATTTCCACCTCTAGGTGGTAATCTCACAACATCAATCACCTTAACGTTAATATTGGAAACTTGTGTGAAGTGTAACCCATTAAAGTGTCTTGCTATACTGGACGTTTTAAGATAATTTTTAACATCTCTTATATGTTCTCCTACTCTCGTCCTAAAACAACGTGAGGTTTTTTACACCCATTATTGTCCAGATTAATTGTTTTGTTGCACCTGTTACAAACACAAAGTTTTGGGACATTTTCTTATTTTTTAATTACTGAAGTCTTTGAGTTCCTGGTATCCCTAAAAGATTTACCGTAATTATATAGACACACATCTAAACATGGAGGAGGGGGCTTTAAATTTGAATACATCTATTTTTAACTTGGAAAATAGAAAGGATTTTTTTAAAAAAAAAAATCCCACTGGCAATTACACTATTAACAGAGATTTGAAAGGCATGTTTAATCAGTTGGAGAGATTGTTACTCACTGACCTACGTTTAATGTGGGACACAGTAGCATTTAAACATTACATCAGCTATAAGAGAGTTCCAAGGGGCTTAAGAATCAGGAAGTTCCCCTCATACGATTTGGAGGATGAGAGCTTGATACAGGAGTGGAAGGAAGCTTTAACTACTTGCTCTATTACCTTATTAAATATCTTGGTTAAGAGCAAAAATAACAAACGTGAGGCACCTAAAGGGCGCATCCAATCTGTCAAAGTGTAACTAAAGAGTCACAAAACTGATGACAAATATACGGATTTAAAGAAAGCTATGAAGGCAAAGATTGAGAAGTTTGATGATGACTTAGCCTCTTTAAAAGGGCATAAGTTTAATCGAGATCAAGAGGACTTTACCAATAATAAGGTTTATGATTGGTCTAGGTTCATGGGGAGACGTAGAAATTTTACTCAAGGTGGCAATAGGCGATTTAATAAGAATCGTGATCAAGATGATGGTGCAACAGAAATAAGCATGATTCCTGGCAAACAAACTGGGAAAGAAGAAAGAAACAAAGCTAAAGATAAGAAGAAGGGTCATTGGGTGAAAACCTCCACACCGAAATCTATCTTGAAAAATAAGACCACAGATCGTAGAGTTAATTTCTCTTCCACAGAACCTGACACTTCAGAACCGAATTCAGCTTCCACTGATGACAGTGATGCAGATACATCCTCTTCTTCTCTTTCTCCCTAACCCTCTTTGTCATTACAGGTCCTAAAGAATAAGAATATTGAAGAAAAGGAACAAGTAACATGTCCAAAGATTAGGAGTAAGGATGTCCCTTTAGGGAAGGGAAAAGAACAAGACAGGCAGGAAGAAGGAGAAGGCAAAAGGGCTTCCAAAAGAAGGCAAAAGAAGGACTATATCTTGCAGTTCTCAATTTGTCTGATTTTTCATTAAACAATGATCATGTGAAGGTCCTTTCTAAGGGTTTGGGCTTTGCTCCACTCATGTATTTTCTGCTTTTTCTACATTGCTTGATATAAATAAGTTTGTCCGCAAATTGGCAGTCAAAAGATTTTTTATGAATCTGAGTCTAATAAACCATCATCTGTAATCAATCAGAGCTCCTATGGTACAGATCAAGTTGATACTCATTATTTTTCCATTTTGAGGTTTGATGATGTTGTGACATTAGAAACATTGAGACACCTGGATCTCGGTGATGGGGGACAGAAGCCTAAAAAATCTCCATCTAATTTTTACCCTATTCAGTCTAGGGGAGAACATTTAAATTTATTTCAAAAGAAAGTTGAAAAATATATTTTATTGCTTAGTGAGAGAACAAAATCAGTGGGTAATATTGATAAGACCAATACTTAAAGGGACAGTGAACCTCAAAAATAATGTTATATAATTCTGCACATAGTGCAGAATTATATAACATTATATTAGCGCAAACATTATAAAACATAATATACCATTTGAATTTTTTTTTAAAAACGTCTGTTTTACAGACCCGCTCTCTGTGCTCTTCTGAGTGGGTCTGTTTTTTTCACACAGCGCATCGGGCCAGCTGTATAGTCACAGCCCGGACCGACCGCGGCATTATACACAGTGCAGCTCGCTCCTGCTGTCAGACAGAGCAGGAGCGAGCTGCACTTAGTGTTATGGCGTGGTCGGGCCGGGCTGTGACAATACATAAAACCTCACCCCCCAAACCCACAAAATATAAAAAACTATCTAAAAAACCTAATCTACCCATTGCCCTGAAAAGGGCATTAGTATGGGCATTGCCCTTAAAAGGGCATTTAGCTCTTTTGCATTGCCCTGAAAAGGGCATTTAGCTCTTTTACGAAAAGCCCAAACCCTAAACTAAAAAAAAAACACCCAAAAAACCCCCGAAGATCCACTTCAGTTGCTGAAGTCCGCTTGAAGGATCTTCATCCCGGTGGCTCCATCTTCATCCAGGCGGCTCCATCTTTATCCCGGCAGCAGGCGGCTGCATCTTCATCCAGGCGGAATCTTCTATCTTCATCCCGGCAGCGTCTTCTATCTTCATCCCGGCGGCGCGGAGCGGGTCCATCCTGAAGACATCCGCCGCGGAGCATCCTCTTCATACAGTCGCTGCCTTATACTGAATCTTCAATGCAAGGTACGCAATTTAAAATGGCGCCCCTTGCATTCCTATTGGTTGATTTGATTTTGGAAATTCAAATCAGCCAATCGCATGAGAGCTACTGAAATCCTTTTGGCTGTTTAAATCAGCCAATAGGATGAGAGCTACTGAAATTCTATTGGCTGATTTCGGACTGATGTTGCGTTACAGGCTAAAAGGCGTGCGGTACAGCTATACCCACAAGACTTGTAATGGCTGCGGTGCTGTTTTAATTCTGAAATTACCATTTTTTCAGCGTTAAAAGCCAAACGCAAAACTTGTTATCTAGGTGTTAGACAGGGGGGACCACATAAAGTCACAGTCCAGCCTGTCAAAGGCTTTCTCTGCATCTGTGGATAATAATATTAAAGGGGTATCATTGTCTTTAGCTATTTGTAATGTGTGTAGTAGTCTCATGGTGTTATCCTTGGCTTCCCTGCCAGGGATATATCCTACCTGGTCAGGATGGATTCATTTGGTGAGAAATTTATTTAATCTAGTTGCTAAAAGTTTTGCATATATTTTGACGTCCACATTTATTAGAGAAATAGGTTGATAATTGCCTACTTTGTCTGTGGGTTTACCTGGTTTAGGTATGACTGTGATAGTGGCTTTGAGTAAAGATTGTGTAAAGGGATTTCCTTGGTCAATGGATTGGTAAAGTGCAAGTAGGGGATGTCCTAGCTGAGTCAGAAGCAATTGGGAAAACTTTGAGGTTAAGCCATCTGGCCCAGGTGATTTGCCTGAAGGTAAGGTTTTTATTGTGGCATTCAACTCCTGTAAGATAATGGGGTGTATTTCTTCTTTTGCTAGTGTTGGGTTTAGCTGTGAAAGGTAGTGATTGATAGCTTGTGTTTTGTCTGTCAGGTTAGGGGTCTGCCCCAAGGCAGAACACTGTGCAATGTGCGATCTCTTCACAGAAACTGTAGTTTGTCTGCAGAAAGACCGGCCGTGACAGTTAAAAAAATAATAATTTTGCCTGCACTTTTAATTTCTACCTGCAGGTGTCACTGTTCAGTTCTATCTCAGTGTAAATATTTACTAAGTTCCTCTCTTTTCAATTTCCTCCCCCTTCCTGAACTCCAGTGCGGTAAATGGTAACAACACATTGCAGAAAAGGTAAGTCAGGGTTTAACAAATTTATTCTTGGAGTCTAGGAGCCAACCAATATACTTAGGAGTCAGATTGAGTTTTTTTAATAAATGTGTGTTAATATGTATATGTGTGTATGTATGTATGTATGTATGTATGTGTGTGTTAATATGTGTGTGTGTTAATGTGTGTGTTTGTGTGTGTTTATATGTGATAATATGTGTGTGTATGTGTTAATATGTGTGTGTGTTAATGTGTGTGTGTGTATGGGTGTAAGTATGTGTGTGTTAATGTGTGTGTGTTAATGTGTGTTAATGTGTGTGTTAATGTGTGTGTGTATGTGTGTTAATATGTGTGTGTATGTTAATGTGTGTGTGTGGGTGTATATATGTCTGTATATATATATGTGTGTGTATATATGTGTGTCTATGTGTGTGTGTATATATGTGTGCGTTTATATATGTGTGTGTTTGTGTATGTGTGTATATACTGTATATGTGTGTGTATATATATATATATATATGTGTGTGTGTGTGTGTGTGTATATATATGTGCATATATATATATATATATATATGTGTGTGTCTGTGTATATATATATATATATATATATATATATATATATATATATATATATATATATATTGCTCCGCCAGAAGGGTCCTTACAATACCTGGAATATGCCGCTATGTAGCGGAGCAAAGTGATTATAGCAGAGCCCACCTAAATACCCAGACAGAACCAGTATTCAAAACAAAGAACAACTTTATTGTGGAAACACACTTCTTTTATACATCAACTCATCTTGATAAGGAGTCAGACCCTTAGATCTCCCGCCATTCCCGCCCCTCCAGACAGGCTGACGCCCCCCATAGTGTCCATTGTCTTTTAGAGTCCTAGTGGCACAGAGGTGGCGATTCCGGGGTAATCCCGGGGGAGTGGTGGCACTTCCAGGGTGTCGTTGGAAAGCCCTCGGTCCCCAGATGCTACAGTCCAAAAAGCAACCTGATCTATGGCTGGGGGCCAGAGCTAAGTTTGATCAAACATACACCGGGAAGGCCAAGGGGAAATAGGAGTTGTAGGGGGGTCCAGAACCCCCAGTTTCCAAGGGAGCTCCCCTCCAGCAATCACCCCACCTCTTGCCCTCTCTAGGGGATACCAATCCCCAAAAGAGCGGAGCTCTGGGGTAAAGGGCCACTGTGGCAACCTGGTGTGAATGTTAGCAGTTATTCAGGGAGGCGCGGCCGACCGGTAGTTCCAGGAGCCCGGCCGGCCTGAGAGGGGCTGGGCGGTCAGAGATCAGCACTTCCATGAAGATGTAAAGAACACAAAACAAGTAAACAAATGTCTGGGAGATCGTCAATGCTCTCAAAACTCCAGATCCGGTGAGAACATGGAGGGAGCTAGGTAGTAGGGGGTGAAGGTTTACCCTTGGCAGCCTGGTATCTGTGACAGTGCTCCCCCCTTGAGCCAAACCAGTGGGTTGTGATCCATGAGAACTATGAAGGCCCACCCGTACAGGTAGGGTTGTAGTTTCTTCAGGGCCCACTGCCGTGTAGCCTACCTCTCTGGGTAACAGCTTCCTACTTCGCGACTGCCTCAATCTTGGCCCTACTCGTTGTCCAAGGTACTGGACCTTCGAGCACCCTATCATACATTTGTCGGGCTTCAGGGTCAGACCAGCAGCTCTGATGTGGTCTAGAAAGATGCCTAGATGGACCAAATGGTCCTCCCAGGTGTCGCTGTAGATCGCAATATCATCTAGGTATTAGCAGGCATTATCCTTGTGGCCATCCAGGAGGAAATCTACCATCCTCTGGAAGGTCGCCAGAGCATTCTTCATCCCAAATGTCATGACCTTAAACTGGTTATAGGCCGAAGGGGGTGAGGAACGCCGACTTTGGAATGGACTCCGGGTCTAGGGGGATCTGCCAGTATCCCTTGCACAGGTCTAGGGTGGTCAGGAAGTTGCTGCGGGCGATGCAATCTAGAAGGTCATCGACCCGGGGCATAGGGTAGGCATCGGTTGTGGTTCTGTCATTGAGCCTACGGTAGTCTATGCAGAACTGGGTGGTCCCATCCAGTTTGGGCACCAGTACCACCGGGGAAGCCCAGAGGCTGTTGGACGGTTCAATAACACCCATGTCCAGCATCTCCCTGAGTTTGCTGTGCATATTTTCCCTCACTGCCTCAGGGACCATATACGCTGGCTGTCGCAAGGGCGCCTGCCCCGGGGTCTCCACTTGGTGCACCGCTACCGTGGTGTACCCAGGAGTAGTGGAGAACATGTCTCGCTAGTTCCCTAGCACCTGTCTGACCTGTTCCATCTGCCTATTCCCTAGCCTCTCATCTAGCTGGATGTCACCTACGCCTGGGGGCATCTGTTTTCGCTTGGGGAGCTCCGGCATAGGAAGACTCTCGGAGTCCTCCACAGCCAGAGCATAGATGGGAGCTACGTCCCCTGCCCTTTCCTGGTATGCCTTCAGCATGTTCACATGAAAGGCCCGGCGGACCCGGTCATCTGTCATTCAGCTGTTCTACCACTCGATAGGGTCCCTGCCAGGAAGCCTGTAGCTTGTCTGTTTTGACAGGCTTCAGGACCAGGACCTTCTGCCCTACTACTAGGGTCCGGTTACGGGCATTCTGTTCGTATCACCTCCTCTGCCTACCTTGAGCGACCTGAAGGTTCTCTCGCACCATCTCGGTGAGGTCCTTCAGTCTGTCTTTGAATTCTAGGATGTACCTCACAACGGAGGGTCCTTCCTCCCCCACTGATCCTTCCCAGTGGGCTCTCAATAGGTCGAGGGGCCCCCTCACCCTCCGGCCATATACTAATTCAAGAGGGGAGAACCCAGTAGATTCCTGGGGCACCTCTCGGTATGCAAACAGGAGGTGCGGCAGGTATCTTTCCCAGTCTTTGTGAGAGACCAAGAACATCTTAAGCAACTGCTTCAGGGTCCCGTTAAACCTCTCACACAACCCAGTGGTCTGAGGGTGGTATAGAGTGCTTTGCAGGGATTTTATCCCACAAAGCCTCCACAGCTGCCAGGTAAGCTCTGCAGTGAACTGGGTCCCATGGTCTGAGATTACTTCCCAGGGAAAAGTCACCCTGACGAATATCTGGAGCAGGGCATCCGCCACTGTCTCTGCATGGATATTGGACAGGGGGGTGGCCTCTGGGTACCGGGTGGCATAATCTACCACTGTTAGGATATACTTTTTCCCGGAGGGGCTGGGATGGGACAAGGGGCCAACAATATCTATAGCTCTCTCTCTCTCTCTCTCTGTAACCCGGTATAGGAGCCCTCTCCCCCACTCAAAACAGTCCCCTCCTGGGCCCCCTGACGTCAGTCCCTACCCGGGCACGGTAAGGAGCTAGGGTTGGGTCTCTCAATGTCTCCTGGATGAAGTCATTGGGGGATGTCCAGAAGATCTGGTCGGTGGTCAGGGTAGGGGGTCGGGGCGGAGTATCTTACCTGGGTCCCCAGATCGAGTGTGGTGACCTGCCGTCCGGGTTGCTGGTGGTGGTGACAGGGCAAGCATCTGGGGGGCTGTCCCATACAGAGGAGGAAGTGAGGTGTCCCAGGTAGTTTCCTAGCAAAATCTTGGCTGGCAAATGGTTCATAACACCTACTTCAACAGCACGGGAGCTGGCACCCCAATCCAGGTGCACTTGTGCATTAGGGATCTGGAGCACCGTACTCCCAGCCAAACGAACTGCAAGGGATTTCCCGTTTGGTCCGAATTGGTTACCATGTGTGGCTGGACAAGGGTAAAAGGTGCTCCACTGCCTCATAATCTCTGGGCCAGCCGGTCTTTGATTCAGATGACCTGGCAGTAGTGCAGGCGGTTGTCTCCTTTGACAAGGTTCACCTCATGTAGGACCCAAACCTCTTCCTCTGCCCATTTGGGGTAATCTGCAGGGGCCTCCGTGTCCAAGCAGTCGATCACTGGTCACGGCTAAGGGCAGGCCTCATGCCGGGCATCCAAATACTGATCAACCAGGACAGCCGCTTGGTCAGCTGTCTTGGGCCCCCTTTCTCTGACCTATTCTCGTATCCCCTCCGGGGAGTGGTTATAGAAGTGCTTCAATAGAATGAGCTGGGTAGCTTCAGCCAGGGTAGTTACATGACAGCCTGCAAACCAAGAGTTCAAGGACCGGGTGAACCGGTGTGTCCACTCCGTAAAAGGTTGCCCCTCTTGCCTTCTTAGTTCCCGGAACTTCTGCCGTTGAGCCTTGGGCGTGAGACCATAGCGGGCAAGGATGCGCTCCTTTGCCCGGTCATAGTTCTTTTGCTCTCCCGAGTGAACAGTGTTGAAAGCCTCTAAAGCTCATCCGGACAGCTTTCCGAGCAGGAGGGTGACTCGGTCGGTATTGACAACATCCTGCAACTCGCATTGGGCCTCAAATACTTGGAGGTAACTATCGATATCCTCCTCATTGTCTTTGAAGGGCCGGAAAGCCTCATGTGGTAGCTTCATCGGCTGTGAAGGTGGACCCAGGGTAGCTGACACGTCTCCCCCCATAGACTTGTGGACCTCCGCTTTTTTGAGTTGGGTGGTGTCGGATATCAGCCGAGTTATTACCTCCGTGGGTGGGGTGGTCTCCTAGAGAGCCATTCACTACTGGAGCTCCCTCTGTACCTCAGACATTATTGTCTCTACTGTGGATGCCTCACTATGGGACCCACCAGCTGGCTCGTTAGTCCAATCGACTTCCATTAGTTCGGCGATGATTGCTGCCTTGGTCTTATCACTGGCAACTTTCCCCCGAGCTTCCAACAAGTCTTTCAGTGTATTTTTCCGGAGCCCAGCGTACTGCTGCTCCATCCGAGAAGGTCTTCAGTTGGTGGTTTGGACGTTCCAGGTAGACGGAAGCATCCCACCACTGTCAACCAAATGTGACGGACTCCGGCTACCCTGACTGGGTAACTCCGCCAGAAGGATCCTTCCTATACCTGGAACATGCCGCTATGTAGCAAAGAACAACTTTATTGTGGAAACACACTTCTTTTATACACCAACTTATCTTGATAAGGAGTCTTATCAGACCCTTAGATCTCCCGCCATTTCCGCCCCTCCAGACAGGCTGGCGCCCCCCATAGTGTCCATTGTCTTATAGAGTCCCAGTGGTACAGAGGTGGCTATTCCGTGGTGATCCCGGGGGAGCAACAACATGATCCATGGCTGGGGGCTGGAGCTACAGGTGATCAAAGGTACACCAGGAAGGCCAAGGGGAAATAGGAGTTGTAGGGGGGTCCAGAACCCCCCGTTCCCAAGGGAGCTCCCCTCTGGCAATCACCCCACCTCTTGCCCTCCCTAGGGTTACCAATCCCCAAAAGAGCAGAGCTCTGGGGTAAAGGGCCACTGGAGCGACCTGGTGTGAATGTTAGCAGTATTTCAGGGAGGCACAGCCGGGCGGTAGTTCCAGGAGCCCTGTCGGCCGGAGAGGGGCTGGATGGTCAGAGATCAGCTCTTCCGTGAGGATGTAAAGAACACAAAACAAGTAAACCAAACATCTGGGAGATCGCGAATGCTCTCAAAACTCTGGTGAGAACATGGAGGGCACTAGGTAGTAGAGGGTGGAGGTTTAACCTTGGCAGCCTGGTATTCGTAAAACATATATATGTGTGTGTGCATATATATATATGTGTGTGTGTTAATGTGTGTGTGTATATATATGTTAATGTGTGTGTGTATATATATATACACATATATATGTATATATATATATATATTTATTGAGACTCATTTCTAAGTGCCATCCTTTAGGAAGCATATAGTATATATAAGCATGGAACAGCAGCCCCTCCAAAATAAGTATATAGACCCCAGCAGTACAGTAGAGCAGGTTCCCAGGCAGACTGACACTGTGGGAACGTATAGCAGACATCAACAAAGAACGCAGCAACACTGGCTCCTCAGAGACACTGCAGAAAAATTTTCACTAAATAAAAAGAAGAAGAAAATGAAAAAAAGTTCTGCCTCTGGGGGGGGGGTCTGTAGGTTATATAGGGATGTGTAGAAAGACACAAAGCTGTTTGCTAGCTCTTCATTTTTGCTTCTAGGTGTACCTCAGGAATTGGTTATGGATCTGATGAATGTGCCTAGTTTCTTCTTTTTAAGTGCTCTAGCCAGTAAACGACCTGCTCTGTTTTCATTTGCCTAGAATTTTGCTTTCGTAGTGAGTGCCCGCAGTTGTGCGTGTTGTGTTAGATAGCAGTTCATATTTTTCTAGCTTCCATTAGTTTTGCTAATGTTTGTTCTGAAGTCGGGTTCTGTTTGTGTTTAAGCTCTGCTGCTGTTAATGTGTTTGTTAATGTTGTGAATTGAGATAATTTAAGTTTTCTTAGTTTAATTTTTTTTTTTTAAGTTTAAGTCTAGTGGTATGTTTTATGAGGTCTCCACGTATGTAACTTTTAAATGCTTCCCAATTGTTTGAGACTGAGGTATCCTGGGGGTTGTTAAATTGGAAAAATTCTTCTGTGCTTTTAGAAATGTGTCCAACAGTCAGGGGGTCTTAAAATATACAGTTGTCTAACCTCCAGTTTGTCCTATGTGTGGGCCTCATAGACCAAGTAAAAGTGCTGATGACCATATTATGATCTGACCATGAGGTGTGTGAGAGCTTTGAGCTTTCTAGAGAAGACAGTAAGTTTTGGCTACATAGTATATAATCTATCCTGGAGTAATTACGTTGCGGGTGTGAGAAGAATGAATATTCTCTTTGTGTAGGATGTGCCATTCTCCAAGTGTTGAAAAGTGTTAGTTTTGTCAATGTTGCCCAATTAGTTTTAAGTTGACTAGTTTGCATATATGATTTGCCTGTGTGTGTGTCCGTAGAGGGGCATATTGGGAAGTTGAGGTCGCCACCTAGTAGTATTGGCCCTTTGGCTACATCTGTAACTGAGAAGAGCACTGATTTAAAGACTAACGGAGAGGGTCTGTTGGGTGAGTACAGGTTTACAATTGTGACTGGGGAGCTGTATAGTAAGCCTACTATGATTATTACTCTACCTTCTTTGTCATTTTGTTGTTGTAGGAGTTCAAATGGGATGTTTCGTCTGATTGATATACCAACCCCATTTTTCCTGTTTTGCCCTGAGCTAAGGAAATGTTGGGTGAAGTAATTTTTTGACAGGGATGGTTTGTTATGTTTTCGGAAGTGTGTTTCTTGTGTTAGTATAATATCTACACCTCTTTTGTAGAGATCATGGAATGAGATCAATCTCTTTTCTGCTGACAGGAAGCTCTTCACATTTTGTGTGGCTATGGAAATGGTGTTTGTGTTATCCTTGGATGTCATGTGTGTCTGGTATTTGGTTGGAACAGGGAACTTTTCCACAATTAATAGTTTTGAAGATACTCTGATGACTATACAGTACCTATGCCAGGTAGTATATATGGAATGTATTTGGAGGGGTGGGCTAGTAGGAAATTGTATTCAAAGAAATTGGGAGTACACTGATTACTCCTTGTGGTATCGACTCTTGTATGGTGGGATGAGGGACTATAGCCGTGAGCAGCTAGAAACCGGCCCACAGAGTTTAAAGATAAATACGTTTTCAGTTTTGACATTTCGGTGTGACTTAAATTACTTTAAATGAACACAAAAAAAGAAAAGAGAGGAGGAGAGAAAAGAAAAAGAAAGTGAAACATATATAAAATACAACTGAGGGGTTACTTCTTATAAAACATAAAAAGTCATAACAATATGAAAACAGCATGTAACGGCCTCGCGGGCCATTTCTATTAATTGTGATGTACACACTTTAACATTATAATAATTAAGTAAAAACTGGAGAGCTGTGTCCTTTTAAGCATAAGAGGTTTGAACGAGATATGTGGGAGGTCCATAATATCTGGCATTGATTCTCTATGTCATAAGTTATCAAAACATGTTGATTTTTATTTGCAGCCGATAGTTAAAAATAACAAAACATATCTTAAAGATACTGTGGATGTCATTAAATCTTTTGAAGGTATAAATTGGGAGGATGACTTTATGTGGGTCACTTATGATGTTTCATCATTGTATACTGTAATCCCTCATGATAAAGGAACGATTGTGGTTCAGAAAGCATTCAAGGACTATGATATTCCAGAAATCCATTTGCAAGTTTTTTTTTTATAACTTTATTCAATAAAAAGGGGGTCTCAAGAGCATACAGCATCCGTACATGTGATACATAAATAGAAAATACTTTTACATATTGTATTTGGTATAGGGTATTAGTGAGGTAACATTCAAGCATTAGTCCAGTGAACTGCATTGTTGCAGCTACAATCTTGCATTTATGTGACAATAAGCTGTTGCTCAAGGTCTTCCCTCTCTTTTTAAACTAAAGCATAATAACAAACTTACAAATAAAATTTAAATAAACAAAATATTACAATTAATATAGGTAGGACTTACCCGGAGCACCCACAGACCACCAACCATGGACCCTATGCTGTATTTCTGAGATTAGTGTAAGTTATGTTGTGTCTTCTGAAAAACACCACTTTCCCTTGAGGTTTACAGTTAAAATGTATTCACTGTTTTTAATTGGGTATAGGACTCTATCTCTAACAGTGTTAGGTAAATGTGTTAGATACACTTCCCATTTATTAACAAATCTAGATATTCTGGTCTTGATGTTCCTTTTACATCTGCTTGCTCTATGAGCATCTGAGTGTGTATTTTGTTGAGTAGGTGTTGGAACGGTGGTGTTCCTCTATCTGTCCAGTTCTGCAGTATTAGTTATCATGCAAGTAATATGGTTATATAGATGAAGTTATCGTGTTTTTGTGTGTTTTCTGGAAGTTGAAACAGAATTTATTGTGCTGTCAGGGATATTCGTTCCTTAGTTTGTTTGTTGACCAGTATGCTATTTTACTCCAGAACCACTTTAGTTTGGGGCAATCCCAAAACAAATTAATCCAATCTGGGGCTCTTTGACTGCACTTGACACATGTGTCCCGTGCTACAGGTACCCATTTAGACCTAAGTGTTGGTGTGATATATGCTTGATGAAGGATCTTGATGTGTGTTTCTCTTAGGTTTGCAGAAAAGGTTATTTTGCTTACTTTTTCGAGGCTGTCTGCAAGCTTATCTTGATCTATATCTATGACGTTATATTTAAGCCACTTCATTAAAAAATGTTTGCGTGGTTTGGATATCATATTGCTTAAGAACAAGTATACGTTTGCTAGTCTACATGAGCCCTGCCTCGCCAAAGTACATAATGTATCAATGTTGGTGGCTTCCTTTTTAAGAAGGCTGTCTGTTTTTAACTTTGTAATATAGTGCTTGCACTGAAAGTATGCGAACCTGTGATTATTTGGAAGTTGGTAAATATTTTGCAACTCCTGAAAGGAGAGGATCTAAAAGGTTAGTGGGTTAATAAGCTGACCAAATTTTAGTAAGTTGTTGTGTTTGCCCCTTTTTAAACACTTCTGTGGTATAACCTGGCAGAAAAGGGAAAATTGTCCTGGATAGGGAGGAATCTACTGGTAGTGAATTGTAACCCCCACAATTTACATATTTTGGCCCTTAAAGGGTCTCTGAACAGTACATGGGATTGGACTTCTAGGGGCAGAGTGTTTAATTTAGTATGAGGTAAGAAAGCTAGGTTTATTGGATAGATAAGGCTTGCCTCAAGGGTAGGTACCGTGAAACGTCCAGACCCAACCAGCCAATCTATTACTATCTTTGCTAATGTCCATTTGCAATTTTTAATAGAATCTATTAATTTTATACTTTCCCATAATCATTTTGAATTTTAAAAGAGGTTTTACCTGGAGATCAAAGGGAGAGCGATGGGGACAACTTTTGCCCCATCGTACGCAAATATTTATATGAATGACTTTGAGGAAAACCACATTTGGAATAATTCCCTTTTAAACAACATCTCATTGGGTACTCAAGGTATATAGATGATATAATAATTTTATGGAAAGGTCCTGAGACTTTAATAGGGGAGTTTTAATTAAAAGCTAAAGATCAAGAAATCCTAAACCAGGATGAAATTAATTTTATAACACAAGTCTGTCCTAAAATCCCTTATTTTTACCACCTACCTAAAGTCCATAAAGATCCCAGGAACCCTCCTGGGAGGCCCATAATATCGGGCATCGATTCCCTATGTCATGTTATCAAAATATGTTGATTTTTATTTTCAGCCAATAGTTAAAAATGCCAAAGCATATCTTAAATATACTGTGGATGTCATTAAATCTTTTGAAGGTATAAACTGGGAGGATGACTTTATGTGGGTCACTTATGATGTTTCATCATTGTATACTGTAATCCCTCATGATAAAGAAATGTTTGCGGTTCAGAAAGCATTCAAGGGCTATGATATTCCAGAAATCCATTTGCAATTTTTAATAGAGTCTATTTCTTTTATACTTTCCCATAATTATTTTGAATTTAAAAAGAGGTTTTACCTGCAGATCAAAGGGACGGTGATAGGGACAACTTTTGCCCCATTGTACGCAAATATTTACATGAATGACTTTGAGGAAAACCACATTTGGAATAATAACCCCTTTAAACAACATCTCATTAGGTACTCAAGGTATATAGATGATATAATAATTTTATGGAAAGGTCCTGAGACTTATAGGGGAGTTTACAAATTATATGAATACTAACAGCTTTAATCTGACATTCAGTGGTCACCATGCAAATATAGAAATTGAGTTTTTGGATCTAGTACTATTCAAGGGAACACATAATAAGGTATTGGTAAGAAATCAAAGGAAATTGGTTGACAAGAATAGTTTTGTAGATTCAAGAAGTGCACATTTGAAAAGGTGGAAAAACAACATACCACTCAGCCAGTATATGAGAATCAGACGTAATTGTTCTGAATGATCTGATTTCCATAAATAAGCTGAAGTACTAGATTCAAAATTCATGAAAAAAGGATATAACCCTACCCTATTGAATGAGATTAAAGTAAAAGTAATTAATATGAAGAGGTCTACTTTACTAAAAGGTAAACCGAACAATAGGGAAATACCGTAGGTATACCACAAGAACAGCAAAGTTCAGTCAGATTTATAATGACATATAATGAGGGGGCCACGACAATCAAGAAGGTTCTAAATAAATATAATTGACTTTGGTCACCAGAGGGCGCTAAACACAAGCATGACGTTGTATATCAAGTATATAAATCAAAAACATTTCATTAGATTAAA
This sequence comes from Bombina bombina, assembly GCF_027579735.1. Lineage (NCBI taxonomy): Eukaryota > Metazoa > Chordata > Amphibia > Anura > Bombinatoridae > Bombina > Bombina bombina. The sequence goes on along the minus strand of NC_069504.1, from coordinate 427,667,424 downwards.
TATCGAATTGGGAATTCACAAATATCTACAAAAACTTCAATATAGAATGGAAAGAGGAACCTCATTAATTAGCGGTATGCTCAGCTCCGGTATAGGAAGTCCATCACTTGTATTGCAAAAGTTCTGAAATAGAGTTGCAATGTGTGCGGTCCCCAAATATACACCACAGAAATGGAATCATGTCCGGCTGCACTCTCCAAGCTGTTCCCGGCGGGGAATTAGAACTTCTGTATAAATGAATGAAGAGAGGCGCACAAATGTGTGTATCGATATAAACAAAATGGGTACAAACTGCTGATGTTCTTTACACAGGGTACTCACAATAATTCTTCAAGTTTTTATATTGTAGTAGTTTTTATATTGTAGTAGTTTTTACAATCATGTATTGATTTAAGTATTTTGGGTCATTTGATTATCCATTTTTTGGTGTAGCTTATCACATAATTTGGAATTATATTTATATTCCCATAATGCTATCAGCACTAGAGAGAAACAATAGAAGGAACTCCTTCAACCCTCCGTCTAGTGCTGAAGGTGACAGTCCAGGCCCCCTAGTGATAAAAAGTGTTGATACCCTATTTGCTAAACTAGGGGATCTATTAAAGAATGAACACAGACACTGGTGGGACCTGGACTGTTTAAAGAAGTATAAAGAGAAAAAACAAATCCCAAGAGGACTTAGAATTTTTAAACACCGTTCTTTTAAAAATAACCAAGAATTAACCAAAAAATGGTATGAAATATTGGATGACTGTTCTTTTAATTTGATTGATTTGCTAATTGCCCATAGACAGAGTTTGGTAGACGCTTTGGAGCATGAGATCGATCTTGTGCAAAAAGAATTGGAACCTATGAAGGACCATTCAGGTTAAATGCTGAAACGATAAAAATGGTTGATGAATATCAAAATTAAATCATTAGGGTCAAGAATGGCAAATTCAAGAGAGATGAGGAAGATTATGCTGAGGGTATTGTTTATAAATTCAATAAAAAACACCTGTATCACAAGAGAATAAGAATGGTTGGACAAAGGTACACTATAGGTACACTATAATAATAAAAATAACCATAAATATAAATCCACAAATCAATCTGTATCTCATAACCATTATAGGAACACCTCAGAACTACAACAAACACAGCTTGGGGAAGACAAGAAGACCACGAATAGGAACCTTCAGAATAGACAAACTTACCAACAAAATCACCAATACAATAAGAACAAAAATAAGAACCATGTCCACAACAACAACACATATCAAAATCCCAACTATATTCCATTACAAAATCGATATGAACCCCTCCAAGAAAATACGGGTGGGAACAGATACCTGGGAGGTACTAATCACAATTCTCATACACAAATAGCTCCCACAGACCAAGGCCATAATGGCTATAAAAGAACAGAGATACCTTCCACTTCCAACAGTGATTTTTTAGGGGTACCCAATTTGGCCCCTTTATGGAGAAGGAATGTAGGTCCACCCAAACCACAACATACACAACAACAGCATCAACAACTACAACAAAAAAAGAAAAGACCCTACCCAAACGGGGAAGACGAGGGAGAGGCTACACCACACAAAAAAAGCAACTACAAAAATTAGCCAAAGGCATATTCAATCTATCCTCACATGAGCTAACCAACAATGAGGTTAGAATTTTAGGAAGAGGTCTGTCATACTGTCCACCTAATCCCCATAAACTATTTGATCTGTTTGTGGATTTATCAAATATACTAGAAAATTATCGTTACAAAGATATTTTTCTTTAAAAAATCTTAAAAAAAGGAATATAGAAGGAACTCCTATTCTCACCCACCCCATGAATAGTCAGACACTCACTATTTATGCAGAACCTGAGTTAATAACAGAGGATTTATTTGAGGGCTTTATACATACTCCGTTGGCACTGCCACCAAATTTTAATCCTCCTAAAGATGATGTTACATACATCGATCTATTCCAGCAACTAGTGATGGAAGACTTTGATAAATTACCCAGACATTTAAACAAACAAAAAAGATTATGGCCTAATGAAGAAAGGGCTCTCAAATCTCTAGCCAATGATTCCACTTTGGTAATCAGGCAGGCGGATAAGGGGGGTGGGATTGTCTTGCAAGACTACAAAGACTACATAAGTGAGGCACAGAACATCCTTCTGAACGTTTAATATTACAAGAAACTTGATACTGATCCCACACAAGTTTTTTTGAGAAAACTTTTGTGTATCTTGGAAGATGGTAGTAGTAGGGGCATTTTGAACATGAAAGAATGGAAATTTTTAACTCCTCTACATCCGTCCATTCCATACTACTACCATCTGCCTAAGATTCATAAGAATCGCTCTAACCCACCTGGTCGGCCAATTATCGCGGGCATTAACAGCCTGACAGACAAATTGTCGCAATACATTGATAGTTTCCTCCAAAGATACGTTCAAAATTTGCCATCCTTCATTCGGGATACCACTGATCTATTATGCAAAATTAAGGATTACAAACAGATCAATAATGCTATATGGGTAACGGTCAATGTAAGTGCCCTTTATTCCAATATCTCTCACGAATTAGGTCTATTAACTACAAAACATTATTTGGATGATGATATATACATGCCTACTATCCAGAAAGAATATATTCTGATACTCATTGAATTCATATTAAAACATAATTATTTTCAATTTTTAGATGATTTTTATTTACAGGTTAGAGGTATGGCCATTGGCACCAGGTTTGCCCCCAGTTTTGCTAACTTATTTATGGGTTATTTCGAAGAGAAGTATATTTAAAACTCAAACTGGAGGGCAAACCTGGTGTTCTATGGCCGGTACATAGATGATTTAATATTTCTTTTTATGTTTAAATATTTTTTATTGAGTTTTATAACATAAATATAACAAATTATAAACTGTTACATGAGGTAAATACATCAAGGCCCCTTTAAGTGGGGGGTAGTTTGCATCATCCGATCGTATTTATAGATTTCATTATAGCATACAAACAAAACAAAAAACAGAAGGGGGGGGAAGGAAAACGAGGGGAAGGGGAAAGCAGAAGAGGAAGGGATGGGACAGGGAAGGAAATTGCCCTGAGTTATCGAAAAGATTAAAATTGAATAACATATGGGCAGGGTTAGCCATATATCTATACATCAAAGAGATGAAAAGAGAAGAAAAAAAATAAATAAATTTCAAAACTAGGGAAAAAAACAAATTTTGTACTCACATCAAAGTTGTATATATCATTATCAAATATCTTACGTTACGAAAGAAAGAAGCATTTAAAAATTGCTTTGTAGAGGCTACTTATTCTTTCTCGAGCCAACACACCGCTGCTATTGTATATATATTTTCTTCTGATCCACCTCCAAATCAAGCGTCTGCACTGTAGTGTTTAAATGGTAGTGGCGTTATTCAGGGCCCAATAGAACCAAACCCTCTCAAATGACTCTCTAGTATTCATGATCCATGAAGCTGACTCATACATTCTAAACATATTGTTAATTTTATTCCTCACCTCCATCCATGTTGGTACCCCCGTTTTCCAGTGGTATGCTATTGCTATTCTTGTGGTCGTGCATAAGATTCTGATGAAGGCATTAATTTCTTTATTATATTGTTTGAAACCTGTGTGTAATAAGGCCTGAGAAATATCAAGCTCTATCTCTTCCTCTAGGATAGAGCTAAGTAAAGTGGAGAGGGAATGCCATATCTCTTTTACCCCATCACAGTCCCACCACATGTGTTTAAAGGTGCCTATGTTCCCACATCCCCTGTAGCATAAGTTGGATGCCGCCTGTGACATATGAGAGGTAATATTTGATGTGAGGTACCAGCGAAATGCAATTTTAAGAGTATTTTCACGTAGGTCTGCGCTGATCAACCCTCTTCCCATGGAGCTAAATATATTCTCCCATGTATGTTTATCATATATGACATTAATGTCTTCTTCCCACCTTCGCATCAAAGTTGTTTTAGGGGCATTGGGGTCTCTCTGTAGCGCTATATACAGAATAGAGATTGTATGTTTAGGCCTGGATGTTAGTGAGTATATGTTTTCCAGTGTTGTGGGGGAAGAGGCTCCCTCATTGCCCATATATTTACGGATGGAGGAGGACAACTGTAAGTATTGAAACCACCTTATCTTCATCGGGGTCAGTTTATCTTGAATCTGAGTGTAGGTCATAAGTGTATTATTGAGTAAGGTGTCCGCTACTCTATACAGCCCTTTATTGGCCTATTTATCTATAGTGGTATAAAGTTCTTGAGGCATAATTTTCCTAAGTGGGATCATCACTGATCTCGAAGGTAGTATGTTGTGGTGATCTGTTATCCATTTTTTAACTTGTTTGGTGGATGCATGGATTGGTGATCTATATATAAGTGTATTACTTGTTTAGTCATTCCATAACATGTCGTCTGCATTTGGTAGTCCCTCTATCCCCGCCTCTAACTTGGGCCAGATAATGTCCCCCTGTCTCCTCCCCATTAGTATTGTTTGTGATATTCTGGCTGCCTTGTAATAGTCAATTAGGTTTGGGATACCTACCCCTCCCAGAGTTTTGTGTTGTGTCAGAACCACTGAAGGGATTCTTGCTTTTTTGCTACCCCTAACATAGGCTATTAGTTCCTTTTGTAGTGTGGATAGTTCTAAAATCGGGATTGGTAAAGGTAGTGTGCGGAATAGGTAAAGTAATCGTGGGAAAATATTCATTTTGACTGCGGAAAGTCGGCCGTACCAAGAAAAAGTATGTCTCCTCCAACTCTGGAGGTCCTTTCTTATAGTTTTAAATAACGGAGTATAATTGTACTTATACAGTTGGTTGTATTGAGCTGTTAGCTGGATCCCCAGGTACCTAAGAGAGTGTTTCACCCATTTAAACTCAAAGTTAAGCTCTATGGTTTTCTTTGTATGGGAGGTAAAGCTATTGGTAATGCCTCGCATTTCTCAAGATTGATTTTATATCCCGATATCTGTGAGAATCTATCGAGGAGGTTGTATAAATTCGGGAGAGACAACAGATGTTTCGTAACGGTGACCAAAATGTCATCTGCAAAGAGGGTGAGTTTGTATTCTTGATTAGCTATAGTGGTGCCGGCGATATCCGGGGATAGTCTTATTCTAGCTGCTAGTTGCTCTATGCATAGCGCAAATATCAGGGGAGACAGAGGGCATCCCTGTCTTGTCCCATTCCTTATGGGAAAAGGTTTAGATCTATATCCTGCTGATACAACCTGTGCAGTGGGGCTAGAATAAATTGCCTGAATTGCTTTAATAATGGGACCATCAAACCCCATGTGCCGCAGTACCATCATCATGTATCCCCAATCTATCCTATCAAACGCCTTCTCCGCGTCCAAAGATAGGAGCAGAGAAGGCGTTTCCTCCCTTCCCAGGTGTTCTATAATATTTATAATTCTTCTTATGTTATCCGGGGCCTCCCTATTTGCTACAAATCCCACCTGGTCCGGATGGACAAGTGAGGGCAATATAGTTTTTAAGCGATTGGCCAATATCTTGGTGAATATCTTCAGATGCTGATTTATGAGCAATATAGGGCGATAACTGGCGCAGAGTTTGGGATTTTTCCCTGTTTTAGGAATGACCACAATTTTAGCCCCCAGTAATTCCTTTGGTATTTCCCGGCCCTCTAGGAAATGATTACAGAATTTTGTGAGATGAGCTAATAATGTTGTACGAAATAGCTTATAATAATCCCCCGGGAAGCCGTCCGGTCCCGCTGCCTTTCCCACTTTCAATTCTTTTATAACCTGTATAACCTCTATTGGAGATACGGGGGCATTTAGGATCATTTTGTCCTCATCTGAGATAACCGGAAGATGTGCATCAGTTAAAAAGTTATGTGTGTCTTTTGTAATAGATGGTGAGTGTTTAGTTTTGTGACCATCATAGAGTTGGCCATAGTACCTTGCGAATTCATCTACTATCTCCTGAGGAGATGCTGTCGTATCTCCATTGGCTAGCTGTAGGGAGAGAATAGCCATGGCTCTATTTCTCTCCTGTAGTTTGTGCGCCAAATATCTGTCTGGTTTATTGGCAAATATGAAATATTGTACTTTCAGTTTATGTAGTGTTTTAGTGGCATTTGTAGTCAGTAAGTTAGCTAATGTGGCTCTTTTTGCCTGTAAGGTTCTTAAGGTATTCTCATTATGTGTAAGTCTGTGTGACGTCTCTAAAGTGGCTATCTCTTGGTGGAGTGTAGATATCTGTTTTCGACATTGTCTGGTATGTGCCGCCTTCCCTTGCATTAGTATTCCCCTAAGATATGCTTTGTGGGCCGCCCATGTATATAAAGGGCTGGAGGTGGTATCTATATTTATGTCCCAGTACTCTTTGAGATATTTCAGGACCTGGTCCTGTGCTAGGGGCTGCTGAAAATATTGCGGGTCATAAGACCACAATTTTCCCGCTTATGATCTTGTATCCCATCTAAAGATAGCGTCAGTATGGAGTGGTCAGACCAAACGCAGGGGTGAATTTCAGAAGATAGTAAGATTGGGTTAAAGATTTGGCTGGTATAGATATAATCAATTCTTGTATAAGATTTATGCGCAGCGGAATAATAGGTGGTGTTGTTTGTAGTTCCATATAAGGCCTGCCAGGTATCTCCTGAATGTGCTTTATATCCCGATTGTGTTGCTGTTTTTTATGTGATAAAGTCTCTCGACTGGGTGTCTGGATCGGAGATAAGTTAATGTTAAAATCTCCAGCTACTATAATCCTATTTTGGGACCACTGAGTTAGAAGATGCGATATATTGGCAAAGAATTTTGTCTGTTTCGTATTAGGTGCGTATATATTGCAGAGTACTATGTCTGTGTTATCAATTTGACCTTTAACTATTAAATATCTCCCCTCCTCATCTGTGGTTATGGATTCAAGTTCAAAGTTAAGGACCGAGTGAATCAAAATGGAGACTCCTCTTTTTTTGGTAGAGGCTGTGGCATGGTAATGTTGTTGAAAGTGTCTGGACCAATATTTAGGAACCTGATTGTTAAGAAAGTGAGTCTCCTGTAAGAAAAGAATATTGGCTTTGAGATTTATATATTGGTTCATTGCCACTCGTCTCTTTACATCAGTATTCAGGCCTCTCACATTGTGAGAAATTAATTTAATTTTAGGGGCCATCTAAGTGGGTATAGAACGTATCATAAATATATTGGGACATAGTTTGAGAAGGTGTGTGCATCTGGAATTTCTCTGACCGGGGTAAGCCTCTATCCATTCTACGACTGTTTCATCTGGGCGTGTGTGATGTGCTACAACAGTATGTGGCTCTAAAAGGAGAGTGTAGTAAGTAGTGTGAGTACAATAACAAATTAGTAAATTAACCATAGAAAAAAAACATAATAATTCCCTCACATGAGGGCAAGGTAATAAGATAAATAACCTTGGGGGGCGTGTCTGAACCACGATCGGGAGCGGTCGCATTTTTCTGGGCTCCAGCGGAACTTCATTTAATCTGCCGGTTATAAGAAGGGCCATACAGCTATCTTACTGTTTTCATACACTGTACTGCCACATTTGAGTGTGGCAACTCATATCATCTACCTGAAGCTGTATTTTTGAAGCTGCAGCGGGAAATCAGACGTAAGAGGCCTAGTGCGGTGGCACATAATAGGCAGCGCCACCCCCTCGGGTAACCAAGGTTTCTTGCTACGGCTGGGCAGGCTAGCGGATATACCGGAATCTCACTAACAGCACTCTCAACTATTAAAAGATAAAGGGCAAAGGGACAAATATCTAATACCAACGGCAAACAGACGCCAAAACTCACTACGCAATAGGGTCAAAATGGCTGTTGCAGAGGATATCAGCTCTCAGGACATTTTTAAAAATGAGCATTGGCAAAGATTTGAGGCACTTTGTTTGCGCCTCATTGAGCGCGCACCCCATGATGCATGGTTGTCACAATACCCTGAGAGGGCAACTGAGGGACTTACGGAGTTATCTCTCCCGGAGAAAATACAGCAGCCAGCAGATACTCTGGAAACTATTAGCATCTCCCCTTCCAGGCTGATACGTGGCACGACGCAACTGGAGACATCAAACTTCATGCAAACCGGAGATATAATCTTAGAGAGGAAAGGTACCACGCTGATGGGGACTCCTGCTCTTGATGGTACACGGATCGGTCCTCCGCAGTAAACGACATATTTCTTGCTGGTTGCGACCCAGAGGGGTTTTGGGGGGGACCCCCGGGAAGCCGAAGCCAAGGGTCAAACACCGCTCCAGCTGGAGGATCCATCGGATGTTGGCGACATCCACAGCTATCTCCCGGAGACAATTGTTTCTAAATACAGGTACTCTCCTACACCGGGTGTTTACGGAGGGTTGGACACCACATACAAAAAAAAGATTTCATGGTCTGTGAACACTGGACTCTATGACACCATACAAAACCCCACGGTCGCTATTAAAATGGGCCCTCTCAGGCGATCAAAGCTCAGGGGACTTGGGACTCTGTTTTTTTTCCATCCGGATGGCACCTGAGATTAAATCTGGGACATGGTCTAATAGTATGCCAACATATTATTTTGTTTAACCCCTTTAATGATCCACTTTGTTGATAACTGTGTTTTTGTTTTTATTGTCACACAACTTTGTTTGGTACAAATGCTATATACCTGTTTGGGTTTTTGTTTTGAATGTAACCTTGATTAGCTTTATTAGACTGACAGTTCTGACCAGTTAAGGGAAATTATTAGAGCAAACAGGGACAGGAGATACATTTCGGCACTCCAGCAGGTCTGGCTGGGAAATGGGCACTACCACAGCATTGACAGCAGCTCTATATATACAGTGCCATTAGTGTGAACCAAAGGGAATACTGAGTAGTACACCTCACCTCCACAAACACATAACACCACTAGTTGCTAATCTGACCCTTTTATAGAATGGATGTTAAACAAATAGAACCTCTAACCAAGGCCATTGGGAATAGACCTGTCATTTAGCAAAATCCCCCTATAGTAAAACTAACCTGCAACTTGCTAACATTACTGAGAGGCACGTGTGCTTTGGATAATCTATGTCGGGCTCCACGGCTTGCGGCCGGAGTTGTGGAGAGAACCTGATGGGCTTAGACACTAACATGTAGTTCTGACATGTTCCTAGTTGCTTTCTCAGGGAGACATATATGGGGGACCAGTCTACATGCAGTGCTACTTCTTGACAGCGAGGAGAGGAATTATGATTGATATATCTGTATATTTGTATATTGTCTATATAATAATGTAGGAGTTGGGCTGTCTTCTAACTTGTCCCTTGACCTTTTTGTCAGACAGATGGGCGATCCTATCAAGGTTATACACTGAAACAATTATACATGACAGCATAAATACTTTTCTGGCCTTGAGACACTTCAAAAGCAGCTTATGTAATGCCCACCAAGTAATCCTTATAGTGTGAGGTGAGATGTAGGATCTCTTTTATAGTCATCACCTGGCAGAGTTCTCAATTACAGCACCTGTTACATATTTTAATATCAATACCAAGAGAGTGATTCACATTTCATGTTTATTTGCTGTGCTGTGTGCTTGCCCAGTTGTAGTCTTGGCATCTTTATCTCGAGTATCTTCTTTGTTAATTTTTTTTTTTTTTTATGATGCCACTGTTTAGTTTTACTTATGTTATATGTCTAATATAAACCCCTGGACTTTTATTAAGATAACAAGATAAGGTCCAAGAGTGGCCTGTACTAGTATTTATAGGGGCTGAAAAATGAGGACTATCATTTTTTCTGTACATCAAATGATTGTTGTATTGTTTTCTTTTTATGATCTGTGCACATCTCTTTTTCCTCAATAAAAAAATAAATAAATAAAAAAAAAAATAAGATAAATAACCTTAACATTTTAAATTTAAGTAACTGTGCAAGTGCTATAACTATGCAATAGAGAACAAGAACAACGGTAACTGCAGTTCATCTTTCTCCCAACTTCCTGCTTTACCCCATTACCTGCAGACATCTTCATATATAACCCGATGGTCTATACAGGGAGTCCCGTAGCATACCTATTAAGCTTACAAAACTTCCATAGCTGGTAGCACAGCTACCACCTACTCATTAGAGAGTCACATAAAAGGGTACTTCATGTGAGATAGCTATGTTCCTCCTGCTTTTGTAGACTTGTGGCTTTCATTTCTTTTTCTTCCAGAGATAAAAAAAAGATTTCCCAGAAGGAAGCTGTGTTTCACTTATTCTTAGAACGTTTTTTACTGACTGTTTTCCATCTAGGAATGGTGTTTGATTTCAGAGATGCCTGGGGTTCCAGTTGTAGGGCCGAGACCGGCAGATCAGGCATTTTTGGTGTTTCTAGCCCCAGTCGTTGGCATAAGTCGGGGATGTCTGCAGCTTCCTTGATAGTCACAGTTAAGTTGTCCTTCAAAATATACAGAGCGAAAGGGAACCCCCATTTGTATTGAATCTGTTGTTTTCTCAAAAGCTGAGTTAAGGGGCGAAAAGAGTTCTGCCTTTGGAGAGTCCTAGAGGATAGGTCTTGATAGAATTGAACAACTGACCCCTGGAATTTGTACATAGGAGCATTTCTAGCTGCTGAGAGTGTTAGCTCCTTGTCTTGGAAGAGCAGCATCTTCACTATTACATCTCGCGGCGGAGCCTCCCCCTTAGGTTTAGCCCTCAGAGCTCTGTGAGCTCTTTCCATAGTAAAATCACTGTTTCCCTTATTTCCAGTTATGCTTCTGAAGAGTTGTTGTAGATAGGTAGGTAGATCTTTACCATCCACTGTCTCCGGGATACCTTTTAGCCTTAGATTGCTTCTTCTACTACTGTTCTCCAGATCTTCAATCTTGTCTTGCATCTCTATGAACAGTTGGTGATGTGAGGCAATGGTTTGTGAAAGTCCATTCATATCCTCCGTAATTGCTTCTGTATGTTCTTCGATTGTATCCATTCTGCCTCCTAGTTCTGCTATCTCAGACCTGATCTCTGTTAGACTAGCTGTAACTGCCGTGTGCATGGAATCAATTTTAGTCCATAATTTATCAAAGCTAGCTGAGATATCTTGTTTTGAAACTAAGGATTGCAGGTCTGCTTTAGTTACTGGCGTCTGATCTGTGTTTGATACTGCAGATTCTGAATCTGAGTCCATTTCTTCTGGGTTCTCAGCGTCTGGTTGGTCTATCTGTTTCATTGTTTTGGAAGGTTTGAAGTATGTGTTCAAAGATGTAGGCTTGTTTCTTTTGTCTAAGGAGGATTTCCTGGCAGACATTTTGGGAGACCTGTGAAAACCCCCAGGTTCTCACTATGAAATAACGTTGTGGATCAAGGAGCAGGTGTCAATAGGGTTATAATCTGTTTGGTGAAGAAAAGGAAACTCGTGAGGTTCTCAAAAGTTGGAGGGGGAGGCTCTCACCTCGCTATCTCTGACTAGAAATGCATAAGGATTGTCAAGGTGGTTTTGGTATAATATTGGTGTTCTCTGTCCCGCTTTGGATGCTCTTTTCCGGGATACAGATCCCCAGATACCTCCATATGACTCATGTTAACAGGCTAGCAGGGTATCAGTCCACACTTGCACAGCATAAGGTCAGCGGCTAAAAGTTCGGCATATTTTTAGACTGCAGTCACACTGTTCTTGTCAGAATTCACCCTACTGCCGGCCTATCTCTACTCCCCAGGGGCAATGTCCTCACAGGACGATCACGGAAAAAGGGCCTTAGGATATGACCCACCACCACAAAGGATGGCAGGAAAAGGGAGGGGAGAGAGTAGTACCGTGTTGGTATTAGGTTATAGCTGCTCAGATGAGGCTTCTAGGGCTCCGGCTGCTCAGCATCAAATTCAATGTGTAGAGTCAAATTGGAGGCCAATAAATCCTGTGTCACACCAAACTTTGCTTCGATAGCTGCAGGTTACTTGGACAAGGAGAGAAAAACAGCCGTATAGGCTCTCAATTTTCTGTAGCTTATTTGTAAACCACCTAAGTGAATAAAGGCTGTGTGGTTTAGAAAAGATTACTGTCCTATATCAAAGGCTGCAAGACAAGATGGCCTCCTTTCCCGCCACTGGCAGTCCTGCTAAAGTATAGTGTTAATCCTCCAATTGGCCTTATAAACCCAAGAGGGTGATAATTCAGCAGCAAAGTGTCCCAAAGGATATAGTCAGCTAACTAGATGTGTGCAGCTAATTTCCTTCTGTTACGCTTTGGGAGATAGGCCCCGGAGTGTTTAAAACTTGTTTCTGTCAATAGATACGTTGAATCTCACCATTAGTTGTCTCCTAGGGTCTCCCTTTATAGCACTCCTGTAATCGGATGGGTCACTTGCTTCTTTGTTCCTCTTTTTAGGGCCGGAGGTTCCGGAGTAGGCCGCAGCTGCGGCCTTTCCTAGAAATCTGCTGGTTCTCGTTTGTGGGTATATCGGAAATCGTCAGGTATCCACTCCAAAGTTGTACCGGATAGTCCCTGTTAGTATATCTATCACCTAGTGGGCTTTTTACTGTGATATTCCTCAAATAAAGGTGTAAAACTAATGTTATTTGTCACTTTCTGTGCAGAGCTAAACAGAAGTGCTGCTTCTCCCTTTGCTGGCAAACTCCGCCTCTTAATATTTATTTTGAAAGGGACAGTAGAAGAGGTCAAACTATTCTGTTTAGACTTAAACAATAACTCAATGGGTATTCAATTTACCTCTAATATCCAGCTAGAAAAAATAGAATTCTTGGATCTTACACTAACTTGGGATAGAGAACATAACATATCCACATCCAGATATTTCAAAACTGTTGACTGCAATAACTTTCTTTACTACACTAGTAATCATCATCATCAATGGAAAAATAACATACCATATAGCCAATTCTGTAGGATGAAGAGGAATTGTAGTTCAACAGAGAAATTCTATGAACAATCTCAAATTCTAATTCAAAGATTTGAGGAAAAGGGCTATCCTAGGGAAATCATCATGAGTGGGTTTGAGAGAGCCTGTAGATTAGATAGGTCGACCATCCTTCAAACTAAGAAGAAAACTGAAAATAGTAAAGATCCAATAGACAAATTCCAACAACCCCGTTTTGTAACTCAATACAATTCAAATTCCAAATATATACAAAAAGTGCTAAAAAAGCATTGGCCAATTTTACTAAAAGATCCTATATTAAAGAAAAACTTAGAGTGTACACCTAATATTGTTTTTAAAAGAGCGCCTACAATTAAACAGTCCCTGGCTCCTAGTAAAATGGTTATCTCTAAGAAGTCTATTGGAAGTGGAAGACTAAGAGATAAAAATGGCCGAAAAGGTGTCTACAAGTGTGGCAAAACAAGATGCCACATGTGTAGACATATAACACACCATGCTAAAACGATTAAATCACATACTACTGGAGAAATTTTTCCTATTGAAGAATATCTGACATGCAGCTCTTCATATGTGGTTTATGTGTTATCATGCAAATGTGGGATACAGTATTTGGAACGCACAATACGAAATGTTCGCACCCGATGGAGCGAACATAGTCGTAATATAAAGAATAAATCTACCAAACACAGTGTATCTAGACATTATATACACGAACATAATGGAGAAAATTGTCCCTTTACAATCACACCACTTGAAAGTATTCCTAGTTCATATAAATACAATAGGTTTACCAAATTACGCCAAAGGGAAACCTTTTGGATATACAGATTTGGCTCTTTATTTCCAAATGAGCTCAATGAGGTTGTAGATTCTTCAGCTTTTTAAGATAAACCACCATTTTATTTTATTTTATTTATTATTCTTTGTATTTAAGCTTGTCTAATATAGTTGATGTTTAATTGTATATGCTAATTTTTATATTTCTATTTTAATTTTTTATTTTAAGATATTGTTTTTGGTATAGCACATTGCAATCAGTTAGTGCCCATACCATCATGAATTGAATATTCCGAATATGTATTATGTATTCAGCATCAACATTTTCCTATATACCACAATTTTGTTGTATTAGTGTCCAACATGCCCGTGGATCTATACATTTTAACCATCCACATATACATGTTTGTTATTGGTGGGGTTGCTTTTAGTTAGTTGTAATATAGGGTAATCTGGACTATAGAGACTATGGGTGTACTATTTGGAGGCAGTTGCCTATGATCACATTTATACATTTATAGTATTAGTTGACAATATAAACTTGTATTAACCCATCGGAGATATGTCATAATCCCTCCTCATCATATTTATTATATATCCTCATCACAAGAGATTTTTGATACATAGTCCGTTTAGGACCCGCCATCTATCCACTTTTATGGATTCACTGGGTGTTTTTATAACATTATAATTGATGTCTCTGTGCAGAGCGAGCGTATTGTTACAATTTAACTCATATATTTTTAATAAGACACTTGATGTAACTATCTCAGTTTTATATATTTACACATAGCATATCTATGCTTATTTTGTTCACACACCTAGAATCATCTTACACATTCATCACATAATATACACTTTATCAC